>NC_044389.1:106394608-106612108 GCF_006542625.1 Nomascus leucogenys
TAAAACCAGTAGTTCAAAGTTTGGTGAAGAAGGGGATATTTGCATAGTCTTAGAGCATCCCCTCACAAACAGACATTAGTCTCACAGTCTCCCCTCATAGTCTCTGAGTGTCTCCTCACAAATACATACAAAGAGGAAAATAGAGATTCTATAGTCGAGAAACCGAGTGGACAGCACATTTATCAAGCAACTACAACTAAAGTCATCAGTAATAGCAAACCAAATTCAAGTGCCTCCTGAAATAACATACCGAGAAGGACACCACATCGCATTTGTGGTATTCCTGTCCTCTTCCCCAAAACTGCATAATTTGAATCATATCATGAAGAAACATCAGACAAACTGAAATCAGAGTGCCTTATACAAAAATAATTGATCGATCTCCAAAAATGCCAAGGCCCGGAAAGACAAAGACTGAGAAATTGTTCAACACTACATGAAACTAAATGCAATGTGTGATTCTGGATTGGATCTAATTAAAAATATTATTGGCTAGGCATGTTGGCTCACGCCTATAATCTTAGCAATTTGGGAGGCCAAGATGGGCGGATTGCTTGAGCCCAGGAGTTCCAGACCAGCCTGGGGAACATAGTGAAACCTCATGTCTGCAAAAACTGCAAAAAGTAGCCAGGTGTGCTGGTGCATGCCTGTAGTTCCAGCTACTTGGAAGGCTGAGGTGGGAGGATGGCTTGAGCCCAGGAGTTTGAGGCTGCAGTGAGCCACAGTTGTGCCATGGCAGACGGGGTGTCACTCCAGCCTGGGTGACAGAGTGAGACTCTTGTCTCAAAAAAAAAAAAATTATTAGGACAATTAAAGACTTTGAATATAGACTGTGGATTAGACAATGTGTTATATATTTAACATTAGTAATGTTAAATTTCCTAATTCATGTAGTGATGATATTGGAGAGTGCTCTTATTTTTAATAATACACACTGGAATATTTAGGGATAGACGGTCATCAACACTTTCATCTCAACTCTTAAAAGGATTCCGAGAAATAAAAAGATCAATAGAGGATGCTAAGACAATGAAGCAAACTGTAAATAATTGGTCAATCAATTTATTTATTTGTTAACTAAAGTCTAGGATATCTTCATAAGAAAGACTTGAGACATTCAACAAATTATTACCAATTCCCCAATTATGTGTCAAAAACTGCTCTAGAACTGAGGACATATTGGTGAGAAAACCACATAGAGTTACTCTTATGGCTTGACCATATTTACCTGTTTTCCAAAGCATTTCCTTAATATGAACTTCTCCATTTAAAATAAAATCTAAAGTGGGATGGAGACCAGAGCCCTTTTTCTTGAGATAAATACCCTTATTTCTCAAATTCTAAAAGTAAAACCAAGTAACTGAATTAATGCAACACGTCTTTACGGCCTGTTCACCTCCTAGCCCAGGCTCTGTGTCAAGCAGCAGTTCATGTTTTATATTTTCTCCCCTTGCTAAGAGGGATTAGTTTGATTGTTAAAGTTTGTAAGTGTTATTTGGCCATGGTTCCTATCACATCCTCAATCTTGAAGCTATGTTGTACTCAAGTGGAGGAAAGGACCCCATTAATTTATATGCCTTTTCCTTCACTAGCTCAACTCTCTGTACATAAACAGAAGTAACTTGGAGCAGTGGGGATTCAAGGATAATTTTTTAAAAAATTAAATCATTTCTTACCACAAATAAAAGACGCCACATAAGCATTACTCTCTGTAAAGTTCACACTCTGGACTCGTCATAAATGGTCTTTATTTAAAGTCCCATTTTGAAACTGTTTCATAGGATCAATGATCATTTGTTATAAGATGATAAGATATAAAATTTTAATTAATTGGTCGCAAGTAAGTAAACACATGAACCTGATATTATTATTTTAAAATTATCTATTCATTGTTGGGTAACTTAAACTAATTTACAGATGTCTACAGGTGTAAATATGTAGGTGCCATGGTTTACCAAATGTCCGTGAGGCAGAAAAGTAAATTTAGTGTAATGAGAAGCCATGACTTTTTAACTTTCTCATACAATACACTCAAAAAACAAGGCTTGTAAATGTAGACAATTTAGGTAGAGTATCACTCTGGCCACACTTGTAACATTTATGCATGCCTGTGTGAGAAGGGTTATAATAATTAGAGCCCAAAATAAGATGCATAATAATTACTATTATTAGTCAACAAGTATTTATTGTCTTGAAAGTGCCGTGAACTTTTCTAAATTCAGGAGATACAGCAAAATATATGCGGTAAGTCACTCTCGTGGTACTTAGAATTCAGTGAAATAATAGCTATCTGCTTTATTTTGTTATGTAATAACAAATTTAAAGTGATTCGTAATAGCAAAGTATTAATCTAAATATTGATCAAGTTTAAAATTATAATCTTCATAAAAATTCTAGGAGATACAAGGTATAGCTATTTTATTTTACAGATAAGTAAATTGAGTACAAAGATGTTAAGTAACTTATGCAAGGTCATATAACTAGAAAGCAGCAGAATCAGGCCTGGCATGGTGGCTCACACCTGTAATCCCAGCACTTTGGGAGGCTGAGGCAGGTAGATCATGAGGTCAGGAGTTCGAGACCAGTCTGGCCAACATAGTGAAACCCCATCTCTACTAAAAATACAAAAATTAGCCAGGCGTGGTGGCATGTGCCTGTAGTCCCAGCTACTCTGGAGGATGAGGCAGGAGAATTGCTTGAACCTGGGAGGTGGAGGTTGCAGTGAGCCGAGACCATGCCATGCCATTGTACTCAAGCCTGCGTGACAGAGCGAGATTCCACCTTAACTCAATTCTAGGGGAAATGGGAGACAAATGGGTAAAAAATCCAGAATAAAGTGGAGGATTAATGCAGGAGATTCATGAGAAATTAGGTTGAAAAGCAGGTAGATTTAGACTACAAAGTACTGAGTGATAAACTAAAGAATTTTGTCTTTATCTTTTAAGAATCAGATAACTATAAAATATTTGGGGAAAAGGAATATGACACAATGGCCATCACTTCTCGGAAGATTAAAATGGTAACTGTTGTGTAGAGCCTACTACAGTGGAGAGACTCAAAGGGAGTAAAGGCCAGGGAGGATATAGTCTAGAATTTAACCCAGAAATAAGATTTTTCACTTAGAGCAGTAGTGGTCACAGCAAATAAACTATAGTCAGCCAAAGGACGTCTATCTAATTAAGTGAACTGAGGGAGCATACATTCATTTCAGCAATTACAATCATATTGACTCTGCCAATACATAGTAGAACTATGTAATATGGTTACATAAATCATGAAGATGTTCCCAATGATCAGATTAGCAACCAAATCATGCAACCAGTTACGATTCTCCTTCTCCTTTCTAGTTAGCTGCCTTGATGTTGATTTGCTATTTTTTTTTTTTTTTGGACTTTGGTGTGTCCTAAAAGCACCCTTTTATCAATTAACTATGCTCTAGGGAGTATGACTCAGAGGTATTATCTATGCAAGGAACAGGGAAATGACAGATTGAGACTATTATCTAATTCAACGAATCCACTACCGTAAGTGACGTAGCCTAAATGAACTGAATGGTACCTGTAAATCGGCTTGAAAGATAATGTTCTCTGTACTCTACATTGTTTTGTTGTATTCTTTATAGGTTATTCCAGTTTTATGCTTTTCTTCTCCTTCCCAAATTTATGTTTCTCTCCTGCCTGGCACTGATTCTTCTATTTAAGAATAGATACAGTAAAACAACAAAAATGGGTCAGCATTGAAATGTCTACATAAATCTGGGGAAGGGAGTTGTAGAAGAGTTTCATATGGGAACTTGATGCACGTTGTCCAGCACAAGGCGGGTATCCAGGGAAGGTGAGTTTGCTGAAGTTAACGACGTGTTAGAGTAAAAAACATGATGCAGATGATGGTAACATTAGCAATGTCTGGAATAACTTTCTACATAGATGGGATTGGAGAAGTCCCACAGAGTTCCAGGGACTAGGAAAACCCCTCAGATAAATGTCCCATCTGCTTACTGATGCCTGCAATTGTATAGGAAGAGTTTCATTTCTTACCCCAAGGCATTAGATTCCTGTTAAAATGCAACTCTCCTGGGTATGGCAATACTGTAAATTGTTGCTCTACCCAAGGGCCGGGGGTTGGGGGGGAAAGATTATCAGAGGCTTCCTTTAAAGCAGATTTAGACAAGGAGAGGGATGTAGCCACTGGACCCTGGTGGAAAGCAGTGGAACAGTGCAACCTTAATCGATAGAGGCCTAGGAGGAGTGGGAAAGGACATAGAATGGATAAGAAGAATGCAAAATGCAACGGAAAGAAAGGAAAGCGTGTGAAAAGATCTTACTTTCTCTTCTGGTTCTGAGAATTGATATTGCTGGCTGAGACTGTCCTTTCCTTAGCAATTTGTATCCTTTGTTTAAGGTGTAGCAGAATTCAGTGCATGTATATCTCTGCCAATGTGTAACTCGGGTGGAAACAGACACTCTTCTAACGTCATAAGATGATTAATTGTGATATACCTTTGCCAGTTTGGGGTGTGGTGTATGGAAATTACCATAACCCACCCCACATTTTTGCTGACCTTTTTCTCTTTTAAACCTAGCTGTGCAAATCTAGTAATTTACTTGGAAAATATAATCATAAATTTTTCAGTCGGGCACATTATATACAGAAAGTATTATATTTATTATATTATATTCACCAGGTTTTTTATACCACTTTCTAGAATAGAAGCACTAGTTTACTCAAAATGAAGCAGATCATTAATATGATATTTAATTAACTATTGAAGATTGCTCTTACTTAACCTATACAGATTATTAATGCAAAAGAAGTCACAGATACTTCCCAAAAAAAGACATACAAGCGGCCAACAAACGTAAAAAAAAAGCTCCCATCACTGATCATCAGAGAAATGCAAATCAAAACCACAATGAGACATCATATCACATCAGTCAGAATGGCTACTGGTAAAAAGTAAAAAAATAACAGATACTGGCGAGGCTGCGGAGAAACGGGAACACTTATACACTGTTGTTAGAAATGTAAATTAGCTCAGCCCACTGTGAAAAGCAGTTTGGAGATTTCTCAAAGAACTAAGATCAGAACTACCATTTGACCTAGCCATCTCATTACTGGGTGTGTACCCAAAGAAATATAAATCATTCTACCAAAAAGATACATTCATGCATATGTTCATTGCCGCACTAGTCACACTAGCAAAGTCATGGAATCAACCTAGGTGACTCTCAGTGGTGGACTGAATAAAGAAAATGTGGTGTGGTATATATATACCATGGAATATGACACAACCCTAAAAAAGAGTAAAATCATATTTTGCTGTAACACGGATGCAGCCAGAGGCCATTATCCTAAGCAAATTAATGCAGGAACAGAAAACCAAATACCACATATTCTCACTTATAAGTGGGAGCTAAACATTGGGTACACACAGATGTAGAGATGGGAACAATGGCCACTGAGGACTAATAGAGGGGGAGGGAGGGGAAAGGAAAGGGCTATAAAACTACCTGTTGGATATTATGGTCTACCTTGATGATAGGATCAATCATACTCCAAACCTCAGCATCACACAATATACCCAGGTAACAAACCTGCACATGAAAGCTGCCTGAATCAAAAACACAAATAGAACTTTTTTTTAAGTCATGCGCAAATTCTCTGGTGACCTTTGAATTTGTGGGAAAATGCTTAATTTTAAAAGAGAATTAATGTGTTTAGATTAAAATCAATGAAAAAAATATCTACAAGACACTGGATGGGCCTTAGCCTGATTTTTAGACAATTATAGTCATGTTTCAGTTGTAGTTTTACATTTTGCTACTTCCCAAAACTCTCTGACAAAATAAGAAAACACATGTAACAACTGACTCCAAGAAAATGCTCTTTTAAGTGAGAAAATTATTTCCATAATTATGTTTGTTCACTTTGAATTTTCATAGTTAAAGTTACTTAAATGTACTGATATTTGTATGCTTTTCTTATCTATCTAGATATAATTCAGGAAAATCACGAGAATTAATTGAGAAAACAAAAACATTTACATTTTATTCCATATTCCTGCTAAATTCTCAACTAATTTTCTCAATTTTTAAAAAATGACTTTGTTTCTACTTTTAAATTTTAATTTGATTTAACTTTAAGTTCTGGGTTACATGTGCAGGACGTGTAGGTTTGTTGCGTAGGTAAACATGTGTTCTGGTGGTTTGCTGCACCTATCAACCGATCGCCTAGGTGTGAAGCCCAGCATGCGTTAGCTATTTATCCTGATGCTCTCCTCCCCCAATTCCCACCCCTGACAGGCCCCAGTGTGTGTTGTTACCCTCCCTGTGTTCATGTGTTCTCAAAAAAAGGATTTTTATGGAAGAAGGTTTATATCTTTTTAAATAGAAACACGTGACCCATTCAGATAGGAGTTGTTAAACTGTCATGTCAATTTCAACAACCTAACTTGACACAATATCTCAAAGCACTGAATTCTGAAGATTGAGAGAACCTCCAGTTTACTCTCTTTATTTCAAATGATGAAAATTGAGCCAAAGAGGTTGAATAATGCATCTGAAGGCTTCACCAAAACAAGTATTTGATGTGGTTTCCTAATTCTCTGCATCATGAAGATTTTGCTGTAGAATTCTCCCATTAAAAATAGTCAATATGCTTAACATCTTAGGTTTGGGTGAGTTTCAATGTTTATTGCTAGTATTTAAATTTTTATAAAACACAGAAAAAAACTAGTCAAAATTCCTAAGTGGAACAATACAGAACGAAGAATGGAGTTTCTGATTTTATTAACTGCCTCGGAAATTGAGGCCGAAAGAGGCAACTGTCCAAAGTTCACACTAGTCAGTGGTAAAGTTGGAACGAATGCCATAAACTTTTGTTTAGTCAGCTTTGCAGTGCAGCCTCTTTAGATGCAGCATATACAGAGAGAAATGTGTTGAGAGTTCTGATGACAGGAAATCTTGGCTGGAGTTCATAGGTAAAGAGATCTTATGAAGAAGTGATTGGCCATACCAAAATGTCCTCTGATATTACTGAATTTATGTTGTTAAGATTTCAAATGTCTGAGATGTAAATATAGTGGTTTAATGTGAACAAAGAGTAAATCCAAAAATAAAAGTGAGGAGGTGAAGAAAAAGCAGTGAAAACACTTAACATGCCTTAAGCATAAAATAAATCAGACTTTCACGCAAATGCCCAAAATTTCAGAAAACCAAATACCGCATGTTCTCACTTATACATGGGAACTAAATGATGAGAACACATGGACGCATAGAGGGGAACAACACATGCTGGGGCAAATGGGGGGGGTGTGGAGGGTGGGAGGAGGAAAAGGATCAAGAAAAGTACTAATGGATACTAGCCTTAATATGTGAGTGACAGAATAACCTGTACGACAAACCCCCATGATATTAAGTTTACCTATGTAACAAACCTACACAGGTACCCCTGAACTTACAATAAAAGTTTAAAAAATATGCATTCCTAGGCAACTCATTATCTTGCAATATTCACAAAATGCAAAACCAATACTTTCGTGACTGTGGTTGCATTATAAGGGCATATAACTCTTTCTCCTTTTAGTATTTGATGATCTTTTCTCCAAATCAAAACCCCAGATATTCCCTCATGGATGAATAATCAAGTCACAATCATCTTTATATCCTCTCTCTTATTCCCAGCACCAAGCAGAATGCTTACTCACAGTAGGTTCTTAAAAAGTATAATTGTTAAGTAAATGAAGAAATGGCTAATGAACGAGAATAAGTCAGCCCAAACCATTACTTGAAAAACAATGAAAATTTCTGAGCCGTTTTTTTAGAAATAATGACTGCGAAAGAAGACAATGACAAAAAGAGAAAGAATATTGGTGTGTATAGGATGGCTTCCCAGTGTTCAACACAATTAGTAAAATAGTTCTCAAATTTGACCAAGAGCAGTGTATACTCAAAGAAGTCACCCACATCAGACATTTCACCATAGAGATACGTCAAGTGTCTACTATGTGAAGGACAGATGTCAAATGTTGTCACTCACAGAATCTCAGTGAAGAGGCAGTATGATAAGATGGTGAAAAAGCGATTAAAGAAACAGTAAGCTTAAAAAATCAGAAAAATCTAGATTAAAGTCTTGCCTTTTCTATTCACTACCTGCATAATAACCTTAAGTGACTTATTTAAATCTGCTAAGGATCAGTTGCAGTTGTGATGTTTAAAAAGCAAGGATAGTGCTTAAGTCCAACATGGTTGTGAGAGTTAAATGAAATGATGTATGTGTAGCACCAAGAAAATGTCTCATGTTGAGTGAATACTTCAACACTGCTCTCCTTCCTTCATTCTCCTCATCTGGAGTTATGCAGACAATGATAAACAACGCATGGCTGTTCTGTGCCATGAATAGAAGAGTGGAAGTTTCTATCAGTTGGGCTTGGATGCACTGTGTGTGCCTCCATCTAGCTTTTTAGCCCATAGAAGATAGTGGGTTCACTTCAATGAAAGTGAATATTTCCAGGAAAGCATAAACCCTTTGTGAGGTGTAATCTTGCTGCCCCCACAGGAGGTGACACCACAGGCAGTCAGAAGTGCTGAGGTGCAGTGGGTGCCCAGGAGATTCCTGGAACCCGATGTTCACTTCACTCCCACCCAACTGCTGATAGAAAAGCAAGAGGCACAGCAGAGATCAATTCCTGTTGCTCTTTTGCTTAGGACAAACTGGACTACATTGCACAGCCTCTCCCGTAGTTCTTGTGGCTAGACAAATGAATTCGGACCCGTTTCCAACTAGTAGGATATGAGCAGAAGTGCTTCTAGCCCCACAAAGACTTCTCTAAATCTCCATGATTTTTCTCCTTCAGCCCACCAATGCCTGAGTCCTGAATTATTGATGCAAAGACAGCTGCCCAGTAACCTAGGCATGAGCAAGAAATAAGAGCTGGTTGTGACTCTGCGCAAATTTAGGAGGGAACTCTATTTCCTTTAGGGGGGATATATTTTCACTACACAGATAAGAGTATGACTAAAAAGCTATTTTAGCAGATAATGGTTGCCTACTCTAAAGAATTCGAGAAGGAAGATGAAGAAAGACTGACTTAGTTTTGTTCTTTCATCAGTGTTCACGTAAACAGGATGGGCAACAGGCAACACAAAACCAGAATGATTTGTAGATGCCAAAAGCACTTCCAGCAGCTAAATATCTCTTTAATTCCCACCCAGTGGATTTTTTAACTTCCTGTGTTGGTTATAGGAGAAGAAGGAAGGAAGTATCTCAAGGAAAAGACTCTTGCATTTAGTTTCCTGCACTTGCTTGGTAGGCACAAAACATACACCTATTGAGTAAAAAGATGTATGAAATGACTCTATCCCAAAGCTGCCTCAATGTTTATCCTCTGCAACATAAAGAAAAACTATTTTTATTCACAGATGAATACAGAGTTGCTGATACTGTGACACTCCAGGAATAAAGTAGTGTGTGATTAGTGCGTGGGTGCACCCTGCAGGTGGAGCAGAGTTCAATGGACAGCTCCAATTGAGTCTCTCCCTATTTAAGGGGCATTTATCAGGGACAAAAAGGGCAGATATCAGAAGAAGAAACCCTTAAGAAATGTAGTGCCAGTGGAAACAGTTACTAAGAGTCAAGGTGAATTTCTCCTGTAAAACTTAGCCTCCAGGCCAGGCACGGTGGCTCACGCCAGCACTTTGGGAGGCCGAGGCGGGCGGATCACCAGAGGTCGGAGTTCGAGACCAGCCTGGCCAATATGGTAAAACCCCTTCTAAACTAAAAATACAGAAATTAGCTGGGCGCCCTGGTGGACACATGTAATCCCAGCTACTTGGGAGGCTGAAGGCAAGTGAGTCACTTGAATCCAAAAAGCGAAGGTTGCAGTGAGCCAAGATTGCCTCACTTCACTCCAGCCTGGACGACAGAATGAGATTCCGTCTCAACAACAACAACAGCAACAACAAATCTTAGCTTCTAAATGGCTCTGCCAGCAGCGTGTGGAAAACAGCAAACAAATTGAAATAAACCGAATCAAATAAGCATTAAGTTAGGGTAGCACATTGAATTTGAATCCTCATATAGCAATTAATGCCTTTATAAAAAAACACTGCTCTGAACTTGCATTGAAAGTGAAAAAGCAATAGAGAAATGACCTTAGGAATGTGTGTTAGGCACAATTCTTTGTTGGTCTTACATTCTAAATCCAGGGCTTTAGAATTTAATTCTAATATTTACTTTTCTAGTCTATAAAATGGCAATAAATAACCCACCAACAGATAATAATGTGTGGTTGAGCGCAAAAATATCAGATGTTTCAGTCCGTGTGCAACAAAGATAGTGCAAATGCAAATCTGTTGAAATCCAAAGGAAATGATGAATGCATTACCTCCAGATACTTTTCTGCAGACAGGAAACGTTCAGTTGCTCTTTTTTTCCCTACATTATTTGCAGTTAGAGGAAGTTATCAACATACCAGATGCAACAGGTCATTCTTCAAACTTGACTTGTTTCCACTTTAGCAACAAGTCCTTGAACTATGGAAATTCTACAAGCCAGTCAATTTGTTCTCAGAACCAATTCCAAAATGAATCGGTTGGAGGCACAGATGTAAGAGATTTAAACTCTGAACTGAATCCAAAAATATTGCAACAATCACTTTCATTTTGCCAGATTCAGCTGACTGCTTGTGATGACTTTATGCTTCTCCCTGGAACTTCTGATCAGCTATGACTCTAATACATAATGATGAGAGCCAATAATTAGTTCTTTGATACCAAATTACATCAATGCCTTGAATTTTTATTATTAATTACCGTGGACAAGGGTTGATAACTGCCATGGCACTCAAGAATCAGCACGACCTGACCCTGGCTGCATCCTGCATCTCTAGTTGCATCCTCCTCCCTTCCTTCTCAGTACCCTCTCCTTCATTCATTCTCTAAGCATCATGGCATAGTTTCCAAAGATGTTCTGTTCTCTCTGCTTTCTCTCCTATGCTTTTGTATCTGCTATTGAAGTAGGAGGCAGGACTCAACTCCAGAGGTTGTATTCAACCCTGGACCAGATTGAAGACTAGTTGAAACAGGGAAGAGGCAAAAGTACCTCTCCATAAGACATGCTTGCCAATGCCAAGATGGTTTACCATTGCCATGGCAACACTCAGAAGTTGCCACCCCCTTCCATTTTCAATTACCCAAAAGTTGCCACCCATTGTCTAGAAATTTCCATATAATCAGTCCCTTAATTTGCATATGATTAAAAGTAGGTATAAATATGACTGCAGAACTGCCCCTGAGCTGCTACTCTGGACACACTGCATGTGGGGTAGCCCTGCTCTGCAGAAACAGTCAGAGATGTAATACTCCTGTCTTAATAAAGCTGTTTTGTTCTACCAACATGGCTCACTCTTGAATTCTTTCCTGAGCAAAACAAAAAGCCCTCTCAGGATAAGCCCCAATTTTGAGGCTCACCTGCCCTGCAACACTATTACGTCTTCCTGCCTACAGGAAGAAAATGCCTACAGTTGGCTAGTCCTTGAAAGTTTTCCTCAATCAATTATCTACTTGGGGAGACCTTCTTTGACCCAACACAAGTTTATCTCCTATCATGGTTTTGTCCTAACACCAATTACCATGTGCAATAATTACTTATTAGGGTTTATTTTTCATATAAAGTCTTTGAAGGTACCAGTGGGGTTCATTATCTTTTTTTTTTTTTCTGTGGCACTATCTTGGCTCACTGCAACCTCTGCCTCCCGGGTTCAAGTGATTCTCTTGCCTCAGCCTCCTGAGTAGCTGGGACTACAGGCACGTGCCACCACACCTGGTTAATTTTTTGTATTTTTAGTAGAGACGGGGTTTCACTGTGTTAGTCAAGATAGTCTCCATCTCCCGACCTTACCATCCACCCACCTTGGCCTCCCAAGTGCTGGGATTACAGGTGTGAGCCACCACGCCCAGCCCATTACCTTAAGTCCACAATAAATTGAAGGTAAAATGTTGGATTAATATATATATATCTTCAACAAGACTGTAAACCCTTGCAGGACAACCACCAAGTCCAATACCCAGCATATATTAAAAAAAGAATACTGAATGGACTAATGTAATCATGGATTTTGTTAGACGTAATATGATCATTACCAATTGTGGTACGAAAAAAAAAAAGAGCCTAATCTATTCCTCGGGTCTAATGCATTAATACATTAATTCTTCTCAATATTACAATCAAGAGCTTTTTTTATGAAGGTAGAGAGTCAAAACCAAAACCATTGTCTGGTGTAAAGATTTGTAAGGTGTGTATTTACCAAAGAGAAAATTCTAATTTTCTTTTTAAATATCGAATACACTTTTTTATTTTAAGGTAATTTTACATTTACAGAAAATTTATAAAGATAGTACAGAGAGTTCCTATATACCACACACCAAGTTTCTGTTATCATTATCTTACATTAATGTAATGCATTTATCACATTTAATGACCTAATATATCAATAGCATACCTTTAATAAAAAGCCATAGTTGATTTCAATTCCTTTATTTTTTATCTAGTGTTCTCTTTTTCTCTTTCGTGATCCCATCCAAGATACCTTATAATATTTGGTCATTATTTCTCTGTAAGCCCCTCTGGGTATTACAGTTTCTCAAGCTTTTCTTATTTTTGATGACCTAGACAATTTGAGAAGTATTGGCCAAGTGTTTTATAGAAAGTTTCTCAATTTTTTTTCTTGGGGTGAGTAAAAAATTTAAAAAATATTTTTAAATGTATTTTAAAAACGATGTCCCTCAATTGAGATTCATCTGATCTTTTTTTTTCAAAATTAAATTCGAGTTATGGTTTTGGGAAGAAGACCACAGAGGGAAAATGCCACTCTCATCAAATCATCTCAAGGGAATATATTATGAACATGACCTGTCATTGAAGATGGATGTGAAAGATGATTACATGACTGAAGTAGTGTCATCAGGTTTCTCTACTTAAAACTCCTCTTCTTTTTCCCTTTCCTACTGCACTCTTTGGAAGAAGTCACTATGTGCAGCCCACACTTAAGGAATACAGAGTTATCTAGAGCAAATCATCCACATAAACTCTACTGCACAGATTTTTGTATTCTCCCCCATTTATTTGTCAATTAATTACTTATATCAGTATAGATTAATGGATTTTCATTTTACGCTCTGGGTCATATCCATCACTAGTTTATTTTGTTATTCAAATTGTTCCAGCTTTGACCATTGGGGATTCCTTCAATTAGCTCTAGTGTCCTTTTGAAACATCTTCAATATGGTGGTTCGTTTCTCTTTTTCTTTTCTTTTTTTTGTGACCATTTTCTTATCTGTCACTACAAGATGTTCTAGGTTCATCTTGTGTATATCATGTTCCAGTCCTAGACTCAAGTCATTTCTTCACTGAGCCCTAGTTTCTATTATTTCAGAATATAATTTGAAACCAAGATCTAGGCACTAGGTATGCTTGTTACTACTGGGGTACTGGGGAATCATTGCTCCTAGGCCCTCTGTGGGCCTAAGCTGAGACAGCAAGGGAATGTATGTGTGTTTGCTAACCTATGTATATACATGTAACTCATGTAAATTTTTCTGTATGTAACCTTCTGTATCTATATTAAGCTAAACATATATTCAAACTAATGCCCACAACTTTAATTTATCACCACATGGATCATTGTAGTCTCTTCCCTTCCTTACTTGAGCCTCCCACTCCAGCAGTGAGAAAGTTGACTTTCCCCACTCACCATTTAAGTACCTAATTGTTCAAAAGCACTATGCATGTATACTGCTTTCAGAATTGTGGATCCATAACCCATTGTGAAAAACCTTTACCAACTAGAGTGCAGTTCTTCTGCGCAATTCCTTTTGCCATTAGTATTCCAGACTCCACATATTTGCAACATTACGTAGATCCCACCTTCTCCCTCTCCATGCAGTATGGTTGTTTTGTACATTTCTAATACACTTGGAGTCTTTTGCAACATTCCACATTTTATCCTGAGATCCACCAGTCACTTAGATAATTTTTTTAATTGGCAAACATTAAGGCTCACTCTTTTTGTTATAAAGTTTTGTGAGTTTTGACAAATGCGTACTGTCATATATTGTCTATGACATTACCAAAAAAATAGTTTCCCCACCCTAAAATATCTTCTGCTCACCACCTATTTAACTCACCTCCTCCAAAGCTCCAACACCCATTGATGTATTTATTGTCTTTATAGTTTCCCCTTTTCCAGAATATTCTATAAAGGGAATCACACAGCTTTTTAAGACGGGCTTCTTCTACTTAGCAATATGCATTTACTATTCACTCATGTTTCTGCATGGCTTCGTAGCTCATTACCTCTTATCAATGATAGTACTCTATTGTGTAGTTGTACTTCAGTTTGTTTATCTATTCACATATTAAAGGACATCTTCGTTGCTTCCAATTTTGGGCAATTATGAAAGACAGTGTTATAAACCTTCGCATGCATGTTGCGGACCTCAGTTTTCACATCAGTTGGGTAAATACCTAGGAGCGGGATTACTGAGTTGTATGTTATGGCAATGTTTAGCTTTGTTAAAAACTGCCAAACTCTCTTCCTATGTGGCTGTACTCTTGCATTTCCACCAGCAACAAAAGAAACTTCTTGTTGCTCCGCATTCCTGCCAGCAATTGGTATTTTCAACTGGAAAAGGATGACAGGGCTGGCCACCATAATAGGTATGCAGTGGTGTCTCATTGTGATAATATGCAATTATCTAATGGCTAATGATGTTGAGCATCATTTCATGTTTATTTTCCATCTGCATATCTTATCTGGTGAGATGTTTATTCAGATCTTTGCTTATTTTTAAATTGGGTAGTCTTCTTATTGTTGGATTTAAAGAGTTCTTTGTATATTTTGGATACAAGTTCTTTATCAGATATAAATTTTGCAAACATTTTTTTCCCAGTTTGTGACTTGGATTTTCATTCTCTTAGTTTTTTTGCAATGCAGAAGATCTTAATTTTAATAAAGTCAAATGTATCATTTTTTCATGAGGTGTGCTTTTTGTATTGTATCTAAAAATACATTGCCAAACTCCAGATCACACAGATTTTCTCCTGTTTTCTTCTGGGAATGTTATAGTTTTGCATTTTACACTTAAGCTTATGACCCATTTTGATTCAAATTTTTGGAAAATGTAGTTTCTGTCTGGATTTTTTATTTATATATGGGCATTTAATGGTTCCAGCTCCATTTGCTGAAAATATTATCCTTTCTCTGGTGACAGATTGCTTTTATTCCTTTGTCAAAGATCACTTGGCTATGCATGTGTTGGTCTATTTGTCAGTTCTTTGTCTTGTCCCATTGATCCATGTGTCCATCCTTTCACTAACACCACACTGCCTTTATTAATGTACCTTCATAGTGAGTTTTTAAATTTTAAATTGGGTAGTGTGAGTCCTCCAACTTTATTTTTGTTTTTTAAGATTACATCGGCTATTCTTGGTCTTCTGCCTTTCAGTATAAAATTAGAGTCAACTTGTTAGTTGATATCAAAAAATAGTTTGCTAGAATTTTTATTGGAATTGTATTGAATGTATAAATTAAACTGGGAAGAATTGACATCTTTACAATAATGACTGTTCTGATTCATGAATATGGAACATTTCTATATATCTTCTTTACTTCCTTCATCAGTGTTTTATAGTTTCCTATATGTAGATCCTGTACATATATTCTCAGATTTATAACAAAATATTCCATTTTTGCTGCTATCATAAGTGGTGTATTTTAAATTTTTTCGTTTCAATCACTCATTACTGATATATAGAAAATTGGTTGACTATGTATATTAATCTTTTATCCTGCCACTTTGCTCATTAGTACTAGGAATATTTTGTAGATTATTTGGGATTCTTTTGTATATATATAATTATGTCATCTGAATAAAAATAATTCAATTTCTTCCTCTCCATTTTATACATTTTTAATTGTTTTTTCTTGTCTTACTGTATTAACTTAGACTTCCAGTACAATGTGGCTTAGGAGCAGTTAGAGAGGACAATATTGCCTTTTTCTCTATCTTAGAGAAAATGCATCTCTCCGTTAAGTATAATGTTAGCTGTAGGTTATTGTAGATGCCTTTTTCAAGCTGAGAAAATTTTACTTTATTTGTATTTTGCTGAAAGTTTTATCATGAATGTGGATTTTGTCAAAAGCTTTTTCAGCAGTAATTGATATAATCATATAATTTTTCTTCTTTAGCATGTTGATATGGTGGATTATATTGGTTGATTTTCAAGTGTGAAACCAATCTTGTATAACTGGAATAAATGTCACTTAGTCATAGTTTATAATTCCTTTTATATATTGCTGGATTCAATTTGTTAATATTTCATTGAGAACTTGTGCATCCATGTTTATGAGAAATATTAATCTATTTTCTTGGTTAGCCCAGCTAGAATTCATCAAGGTTTTTTGAAAAACCTTCTCAAAAAAACAATTTCTGGTTTCTGAGATTATTTTTCTATTACATTTGTGAAATTGATGGTTCCAATTTCATTTATTTCAGCTCTAATTTTGTTATATCTTTTCCCCTGCTTGCATTAAGCCTAAATTGCTCTTCTTTCCCTAGTTATCTTGGGTGGAGGCTAAAATGATTGATTTTTTAAATCTTTCTTCTTTTCTTATGTAAATATTTGAAGCCATAAATTTCCCTTAAGCACTACTGTTGCTGCATCCCAAAAATTTTCATAAGTTCTGTTTTCATTTTTCTTTAGTTCAAAATTATTTTTCAATTTCTCTTGATACTACTTCTTTGATACCTGGGTTATATAAAAGCATGTTTTAAATTTTCTATATATTTAGAGATTTCCAACAATTTTTCTGTTATTAATTTCTAGTGTAGTTCCATTGTAGTCTTTTATTATTATTTTATTTTTTATTTTTGTTTTTTATTTAGTCTTTTATTATTGTTTAATCTTCTTCTTTATCCCTGCTCATCTTTGTTCTGAGATATGTGTTTTCTGAAATTAATATTGCTATTCCAGCTTGCTTTTTTTTTTTTTTTTTTTTTTGGAGATGGAATCTCACTCTGTCATCCAGGCTGGAGTGCAGTGGCACGATTTCTGCTCACTGCAACCTCCATCTCCTGGGTTCAAGCGATTTTCCTACCTCAGCCTCCCAAGTAGCTGGGATTACAGGTGTGTGCCACCACGCCCAGCTAATTTCTTGTATTTTTAGTAGAGACAGGATTTCACCATGTTAACCAGGATGGTCTCAATCTCCTGACCTCGTGATCTGCCTGCCTCTGCCCCACAAAGTGCTGGGATAACAGGGGTGAGCCACTGCACCTGGCCCTCCAGCTTGCTTTTGACTAGATATATCTATTTGTATCTAGTCAATGATACATCATTCTTCTTCTTCCCTTTATGTTTAACTGAGTCTTTTTATTTAAATCCAGTAGGTTTTTATTTTTTTCCACTTTGGCAATCTCTGTCTTGTAATTGGCATATTTAGACCATTCACATTTAAAGTAATTATTAATACAGTTGGATTTATATCATGCTTGTACCTGTTTTCTATATGTTGCATTTGTTTCTTCTTCCTGCCATTTTTGTCTTCCTCCTCCTGTCGTCGGACATCAGTGCTCCTGGTTCTGAGGCCTTTGGACTCTTAGTAAAAAAAACCACTAGCTTTCTTGGTTCTATAGCTTGCAGATGGCAAGTCATGGGATTTCTCGGCCTCCTTAATTGTATGAGCCAATTCTTGTAACAGGTATATGGACGTATATGTACATATTTATATTATTGTTTCTTTTTCTCTAGGGAACTCTAATACAATCTCTTGTTCCTGAATCAAGGTGATAACTTAGGTTCTTGCTCTGTGTCTCTTATATTTTCTTTTAGAGAGGGAGGCACATAAAATAAAAATTGGAACATCACATTTACTTGCCTAATATTTGTAAATGGCTTCCTGAAACTAACATTTATTGCACTGCTGTGACTCCCTTGCACATCTAGTTCTCCGAGATCAGAGACCCTTTTACATTCAATGCTATATCTCTATAGAGCCTGTTAGGAGAACTGGCATTTTTGTTAGGGCTCAATAATTATGTTGTGATTCATGAGTGAATCTGTTAAATGAGAAAACCATGTTATCACATCACGTCGTTATTACCTAATTACAACCCTCATTATCTGTCTACCCTCAACAGACTGTAATCTCCACAAATACAGGGACTACCTACTTTTATAGTTAAGTCACAACGTCAAGCACAGTGTCTGATGCAACTCAGTAAATATCTGTTGAATTGAATTGATCCTGTAATGTAAATATCGACAAGTGTATAAGAAATCAAGTTTCTTAATAGCATATATCCATTTCATTATTACTAAGTGCCTTGTTATCACATTACTATATTAATATATCATTAATATTATTTAAATTTGCTGCGTTTCCCTCATAGAAAGTAAGAGCCTGGGGAACTTGCTCCAGTTGGAAGCTTGGGCTGGGAGCTAAGAATTGGCATGACGTGTAATAACTTTTTACATTTGCATATTATTTGCAATTTTCTGAGTAATTGCACATACATTACCTCATCAAGATCCCATAGGAGACATTTGTTTTTTCTCTCCTATAAGCATATTTTATTTGCCGATGTACTTCTTTTCCTCTATATGTTTCAGCCTCTGTTGCCACATGGGAAAAGGGGAATACAACAAATGAAGCCTGCAGAGTAGTCTCATAATATATAAGCACCAGGAAATTCTTGTTACAACAGGGGAGCATTATTAGCCCTATGTCAAACTATCAGTCCAACTATTAGAAATGATATGTATAATGATTGCATAAATTTCATGTATTTAAATTTAATATTGCAATTGAATTATAGAATTTGGATTGAAATTTATGATCTCTTCAATGAAAATGTTGGATGGGATTTGGTATTTCCTTCAGGGCTTATGTACCTCTTACTTCTCTAGGGAGCAAAGACAACAAACATGATCAAATTTAATAATCCATGATAGATATGCACCTAAATAGCATTAAAATATATTGTGTGGCAATTTTTAACAAATGACCTAGCAACAATAATCGCCCTTTTAATTCCTCAAAAAATGATATCCTCCTCAAGATAAATTGGTTCTAAGGACACTGAATTTAGTTTTTAAATTTAGAAACTCAGTAGTCAAAGTCCAAAGTGTCTTGAAGGCTGAAGATTGTGCTTCTCTGGCTGGCAGGGTCGCCTCATGGGATCCTGTCGAACTTAGGCAGAATTAATCACCTTCTTTCTGAAATACAAATAAGCAAGAAGGTTTTCACTTTCTATAGCCATGAAGCATATCACTGATGCTTCAAGGTTGAAAATAATGAATACTGGTTATAATAGTCAAGAATAACCCGAAAATTAAGGGGAGATTTCAAAAGGTAACTAATCCTATGGTCAATATCCTTCTAATATGTTAACTTGAAGAGAAGAGAGAAAAAAACTTGAGTAAACCCTAGAGATGATTGCAAATGAGGAGATTACACACTCAAGACTGGAAAGTTACAAACAGAAAAACTGCAGATGGATCTTGAGAGTTTAAGATGTAAAAGAAAATCAACTGAATAAGATTTAATTTAGATAGACAAAATGCCTTTATGAGAAGAATAATGCCAATGGGATTTATAAATAAAGTGAATACCAATTAGAAGGCAAAATAAAAGTCAAGAACCACAGACAAGTGAAGTTTTAATGTCAGAGGATATAACTAAAGATTTATATTTGGGTCAGATTTCACTATTTTGGAATAACAGGGTACATTATTTTTTAAGTAGATTTTTATTGTTTATGTAAAAGTGAAACTTTTATGTTTGAAAGGTGGGGAGAGTACAGTAACCCAATATATTCACCCAAGACCCAGAATAATTCCGTTTAGCTAATAAACATGCATAAAAGGCTTATTAGCCAGGCTCACGCCTGTAATCCAAACATTTTGGGAGGCCGAGGCAGGTGGATCACTTGAGGTCAAGAGTTCCAGGCCAGCCTGGCCAACATGGTGAAACCCTGTCTCTACAAAAAATACAGAAAATTAGTGGAGCGTGGTGGCTCATGCCTGTAATCCCAGCTACTCAAGAGGCTGAGGCAGGAGAATTGCTTAAACCCTGGAGATGGAGGTTGCAGTGAGCCAAGATTGTGCCACTGCTCTCCAGCCTGGGTGACAGATGGAGACTCTGTCTCAAAAAAAAAAAAAAAAAAAAGTATTATATGTGAGGTGGTGCAGGGGCAGAAATTGGGCTAGATACTAGAGGTTAAAAGATGAATAAAATATGGTCACCACCTTTCATGAGTTTATAGTCTATTGAGGGAAACCATTACATAATTAGATAATCTCAATATATTATTATAAATGTTAAGTAAATTATATCTGCTTAAGTGACATCAGAGTGCAGAGGAGGCTATAAGATGTAACAACAGTGATTATAAAGGTTAGATTGACTTATCTGAATCAAATACACCTTGTAAACCTTTTCAAGGGCATTCATAATTCCAGGCTTTATCAAACGAAGATTTGTTGAAAGAAGCAAAACAAACAACAAACAAAAAACTATAAAAGAAATATAACCAATGACTAACCATTGACACAAGTGTGACTAGGAATATACACCGTATTTTACAGACTGTTTTGTCTTGTGTTAGTACAAAGTATTTTGTAAATTGCAAGGCACATATACGTATAAAGTCACAACTGAAGGAGATTCCTCAGTTTGTCCTTCAAATGTAAATTTGGGACTTCTGCATATGATCAAGATGGAGTAGCGAGGACCAGATTTACCCTTGACCTAAAACAACCTAAAATCAGGGCAGATGTGTGAAATAACAGTGTTCAAGGCACTGGACCTCAGGCAGTGAAGGATCGTGATCCATGAGAGGCTGCAAACACACACACTAAGCACAGTAGCTGCTCCACTTATTGTCGTTATCAAGAGTTTCTTGGCTAAGCAGGAGACCCAGGAGGAACTGAGTGGTCTCCCTGAGTTATGGAGAACGTGTTAGGCACATTCGTTGTGGTTCCTCTTCCCTCCCACTGCTAGAGTCATGAACAAGCATAGATCATGGAACTCTGCCATGAAAACAAGGGTCCTGGGACCCCAGAGGTAAAAGTTGTGAAAGTATGGTTCTCTACTTCAACACTGCAGCTTTATAGAGTGTCTCACTCTCAAGCTAATTCACACTCAATCTCTAGCAATTTGTCAAATTCTCATTTGCTTCTGCAGTATACAGTTGCAGTGTCTTCAGCTCCAGGTAAGTAGAGCATGGCTATGATACTCTGGCTTCATCTGTCACTCCAATTTCAGGGCAGAAATTTGCCCTGAGACCTCAGTTCTCTAATGGGTTCAAGAAATGTCCTTGACTTTCAGTTTGTTCAGCTTTTTCTTGTAAGGATGGGAATTGACAACTTCCTAGCTTTTTAGTTATCAAAGCTAAACACACAGAAGTCAAAAGTTGACATTTTAAAAAATACAATTTAAAAAATAATTTAAAAATATAAAATAATTGGGACTCTAAAAAATGATGTGCAATGGCTGTATACTAAAAAAAACTCTGAAAAATTGAAGAACGTCAAGATGTTAGAAGAGCTGCACCATATTCATATTCACACATTCAAAGACCCAATCTTGTTTAGATTTCACTTCTCAACAAATTGATCTATATTGATCTATAAATTAAATGCAATCTCAATAAAAATTCCAAAAGGTTCTGTTTTTTTTCCAATAGAAATTGACAAGCTAATTCTTAAAGTCACATGGAAATGGAAACAACTTAGAACAGCCAAAACAACTTTGACAATGTATCAAGTTAAAGGAATAGCACTAGTTCATTTTTAACTTTTTAAAAGCTACACTAATCAAGATATTATGGTATTAGTTTCAAAACAGACTATTAGATCATGGAACAGAGAATGGATTATGAAACAGAGCCCAGAAATTTACTCACCCATATAGAGACAACTGATTTTTTATAACCATGTAAAGTGAAGAAACAGCAGTCATTCAATAAATGGCTACAACAATTGGATATCTACATGCAAAAAAAAAAAAAACTTGTAGCATATATAAAAATTAGCTCAAAATGAATCACAGACCTAGATGTAAAAGCAAAAACTAAAGCTTTACTAGAAAATTTTTGTGACATCAAGTTAAACACAAATATCATAAATAAGACACTAAAACATTAAATAAAAATTTGATACATTTTATTTCATCCCATTTAAAACTGCAGGTCTTTAAAATACACTGTGAAGAGAACAAAAAGAGAAACCAAGTACTGGGAGAAAATGTTTGCAAATCTTATATACCCGATAAAGGCCATGTGTGCAGTCTATGTAAAAAGTTGTCAAACACAGTGACAAAAAAAAAAAACAAACTCCCCATTAAATAATAGGCCAAAAATTTGGACAAGAACTTCTTCAAAGAAAATGTATGAATTGCAAGGAAGCACATGAAAGTATGCCCAATGTTATTAGCTATTAGAAAAATGAAAATTAAAACTGCAGTGTGATACTTCTGTATACTACTAGAATGATTAAAATTAAAAAGCCATCAGACCATAGCAAGATTTAACAATTCTTGTGGGGAGTTGGAATACTTATGCATTGATGTAGGAAAATAAAAAAGTTTCAACCACTATGGAAAACAGTTCGGCAGTTTCTTAAAAAGATAGACGTACACCTCGCCTATGATCCAGACATTTCACTTCCAGGTATTTACCCAAGAGAAATCAAAACATATGCCCATACAAATACTTGTAGACAAATGTTCATAAAGGTCTTTTTGCAGTAACAGCAAACTGGAAATACCTCAGATGTTGATCAACTGGTAAGTGGATAAATAAACTGTGGTATTTCCATGCAACAGAATACTATTAAGCAATAAAAAGTATGAGCTGCTGATACACAAAACAACATGGATGAATTGAAAAAATAATTATACTGAATGAAAGAAGCCAGGAAAAAAATGTATACAAGCTGTATTCTATGTATATGAAATTTGTGAAAATTTATGCTAATCTATACTGACAGAGATCAGTAGTTGCCAAGGAATAGGGAGAAAGTCATGAGGAGAAATTACAACTGGTGAGCATTTCTTTTTGGGATTGTGGACATGTTGACTCCTTTAACTACGGGTATATACATATGTTTAAACTTAGTTTAAAGATGTGCAGTTAATTGTATGCCAAGTATCTATAAGCAAAGCTCTTAATTTTCAAAAATGTATTAAGGAGTAACAAATTATAAGATTTTTACAAACATGTCTATGTAAGTTTGAACATGCTTTGGAAATTGTTTCATCTTTTATTGGCTTAGTTGGGGGAAAAGATCTCCTGAACTTAGTGCCATCAGGAATTTTTTATTTTTATTTTTATTTTTGAGACCCAGTCTCGTCTCACTGTGTTGCCCAGGCTGGATCGAAGTGGCGTGATCATAGCTCACTGTGGCCTCGAACACCTGGGCTCAAGCAATCCTCCCACCTCAGCCTCCTTAGGGGCTGGGACTACAGGCATGAGCCACTGTGCCTGGCCAGAAAAATTTTTAATATCATGTGAAAGGCACAGAAGCCATCCCTGGTTTCAGATATTTCACGACTTAGAAAAATACCACACAGATATGTGAACACAAACTCTTCTCACACACAAACAAGAGTAGCTTAGAGGAAGACATGATAAGCTAGATCAGTTGGCCATTTAAAAGCACACTAAGTATGATTCTTATAAAATTTATGGTAATGAATTTATTTTACCTTTATTTGAGTTCTCTAACATTCAAATAAAAAGAGACAGAGACAGAAACAAGATTCACCAGCTTTTTTCTGTTGTATCTTTCTTGTATTTTTCCTTAAGTGACATCCATATGTTTTTAGATATGAGGTATGATGATCTTTTTATTTTTTGGCTGCTACAGACCTTAGTTATTAAATCAAATACTAATCTGAGTGTTGCTGTAAAGATATTTAGTAAAATGCAATTAAAGTCTCTAATCAGTTGACTTTACATGAGAGATATTAACCTAATAGACAATCTGGGTTGGGCTGGTTCAATGAGTGGAAGCGACATGAGCTGAGCTGAAGCTCCCCTGAAGAAGGGAGTCCACCTGTGGGCAGGAGCTTCAGCCCATGCAGAAGTGTTTCAGCCCGTCTTTCCAGATGGCCTGCTCTATGGATTTTGAACTTGCCTAGCCAACCCCACAATTGGACAAGTCAGTTCCTTGCAATGAATCTCTTAATCTATATCACCTATTGCTTTTGCATCTCTGGTTGGATACTGACTGATACATATAGAACCCTCATAAATAAATTAATTTTAAACAGCTTTCCCAACCTGCCCATCTCACACCAATCTCTCTAGGCAGAATCAAGGCCTCCTTCCTATGCCTCTGCGTGTTCTTCATATGTTGTCCAATTGTCCATCGAGCATAGAACACATACTCTGTTATAGATGCTGTCGGTTCCCATATCCCTGTTCCCTATTTTATTGTGAGTTTTTAAATATTATTCATCCTTTCTCTGCTAGTACCTAACAAATTCTTGTTGAAAATCTATTGGTAACTTCACACAAATTTATATATTAAATAAGTGACTCAATGCATTTGTCAGACAGATTTGTCCTGTCTCCCAGGGGTTTGGGCTTTTACTTTTTGCACCAACAACTATCTTTGTATATAGGCTGTGAGATTATTGTTCTTTCCCATTTGTGACAATCATAATCTAAATTTTAAAAGATGACTCAAAATTCAAATCACCTATGCTACCAGGCTACAGTTACTTAACAATTTTAAGTTAAAGCACATAGAATTCTCAAAACACCCCGCCTTCGCACTCATTCCACACACACAATACAACACATTACCAAGGGCTCTCTATAACACAAATTATTGAACATTTCTGTTGTGATTCCAGGTCACTCTGTGATTCTGATTTTGGTAATGGTCACCTTTGTCTTTGAACTTTGCCACAGCAGTGCAACCTGAAGTTTTCAAAACCATTTAAACAGCAGTTGTGAAAACTGGGTGTATCTCAGAGGCATTTTGTACCATTAAATAAACATGTTTCTTAGGAGATGTTTTTTTAACCTGTTGGAGATGGAAAATGAGACACAGTACAGTACTAACTTTTGAGCTAAACAGCCTCTTTTGATTGCTGGAATTGTGATTGTTCATCAGTAAATGTTTGTCCTCTTTAGACCAATCACTGCTGGAATATTCCAGCTTGTTTATTGATTTAAACTAGAATACTTTTGACATAAAGCATAGAAGATCTTCCTTCTCACTTAATACTAGAGAGTACTAGGAGAGAAACTTTATTTGTAATGGAGTTGCCTTTCTGTGCCTCTTCTTATGAACCAATAATGGGGAAAATCTGAGTCTTTAATGCATGACCTTCGTGGCATTAAAAAAAAGACAGTAGCAATGAAACCCTTTTATGTTTTATTTCCATTTATCTTTCGTGCAAGTCCATTTCTTCCCGTGTGTGTGTCCGTGTGTGTGTGTGTGTGTGTGTATGGTTTTTGAGGTGTTTGCTGGACTGAGACACTTTCACAAATTCTCTGAGGTAAGTAGATAGCCACATGGAAATCAATAGGAATTTTCTTCGTTGTATATCGAAAAGTAAAAATCCAGCACAGTATATTTCTTACAGAGCTTATCTAGGAAAAGTTGGTCGAATCTCTCTTTGTCATCAGTGTCACATCTGAAAATCTCTACATTACTGTAATTGCCTTAACAGTGCTTAACATCAAAAATATCCAAAGAGCAGTAAGCACTGAGTATCTCCAAAGGACATCCACATAGATTGTGTTACATTTTATCATTGCAGTTTGCTCTGTGGTCTTTCAAAATAGTTTACAGTTTCATTTCTTTAAACTTGTCCTAGCACATTATTAGAAAATGCTGTCATTTTCACTTATTCCTGCCATAGTGATGACAATTGTTCCGTGGAGGCCCATCTGGTTTCTAAGCTTTATTTGTGTTTCATCCGTGAATGTCTACAAACAACTCATGTTAATTTTTTGTATTGCAATGGAGATTTAGTTGTGTTAACACTAGGAAATGAATCATAGTTATTTGAAGTTTAAAGTCGATGATGATATAAAAGATCAAGTCCCTATCTTCCTGAGTGCTGTGTAATTGTTGGGGTTTCCATAAAGGATAATTGTGCACCCTAAGTATCCCAACATATATGTTCCGATTTATGAAGCAGAATTGTAAAATACTTGTTATTAGCTTAAGGGGTGTGGATTGACAGTATGTCAGTATTTAAATTGAGCAAATCTAAAACTATTCAGGTACCACACAAACCAACCAACCAAGAATCCAAGCCAAGTGGCCGTTGTCTCAGTGAGTACCAATTATTAGTGGGACAAGAGCATGCTGTTCCTCAGTGAACTAAAGAAAGAATG
Source organism: Nomascus leucogenys (assembly GCF_006542625.1). NCBI lineage: Eukaryota > Metazoa > Chordata > Mammalia > Primates > Hylobatidae > Nomascus > Nomascus leucogenys. Next base: position 106,421,029 of record NC_044389.1, read on the forward strand.
GTAAGATCTCTGTCCTCTGGCTTCAGAAGTTCGAGTCAGAAAACCATATATCAAAAGTCCAGCATGCCTTCAAATATTTCACCATCAAAGAATGGCTTTGGAGCACAGGGGAAATTGACTTGATACAAAATTCCTATCTGTAACTATCTATTTAAATAGACCTCACTGTGATCCCAATGACAACAAATACCAACAATTTGTCATGTCTTACATAATGTATTTTTATTCTTATGTTTTCTTCTTTGGTCTTTTTCCTCTTTGCCCAAGCAATTCTGCAGGCCGTGTGCATTTTCTCTTAGCTTTTCACCACACAGTCGTTGTGACAAACACATACTGAGTATCTCCAGCCGATGTAACACTTAAATGAAGGCTGCAAGTACATGTTTCAAAATAGAGAAGCTTTCACCCTTGACTCCTAGGAACTTAGCTTATAACTAAAGATTCCAGATAAAAATCATTAATAAAAGCTGAAGCAACAGGATATGCTCCAAACTAAGGCCAACTTCACGCCAGCAATTGCTCGGTGGTCAGAGCACCATGACAGACAAATCATTTGTAAGAACTCTACAGTGGGAAAGTCCCCATATTACTTGACACGTGGGTATTCTCCTGTGCTCATTATATGTCAGGCACTGACCTGGATTCTGTAAAATATGCCAAGAAGAAAATCCGTTCACAAGCTTCCCAACCACTTGCTTCCTGTCTGTTATTCCTAAATTTCTAGTTGCCTGATAAATCCTTGATGATTAGGTACCACAGCAAGTGTTTCTATGGGCCAGTGACTCACGGTGTACTGGACACACAGAAGATGCATGAGAGGAGGAAGGAAAATAGGCTTGCAATCCTAGATGAAATTTGAATAAGCATGCCCTCCCTCTCCCAGTTTTTTCACTTGCCATAAATTTGGCACAATAACTTCTGCAGGAAAATATGTAGACACACACACACACCACAACACATGCACACACACCACAACACATGCACACACACACACACACACACACGCTCCTTGCCCATAGATGTACTTAAAATAAATTGCATATATTTGAAGAAAGTGAGAGAATTGGGTGTTTATAATGTGGATCATATTTAATTCATTTGGAGAAGGGCCCATTGAAAATGTGAGTTGTAAGCAATAGTTTAAAATGATGGAGTGGCCACAGTCTTCTAGAGAGGATGAGGGACACAGTTCCAGGTACTTCTTCTTCATTTCCTTCCTTATCAGTGGAGTTTTTCAATCAACCTAATCTAGCAGAACATTTCTCCTAGGCTACTGAGATATATTTGCAGGAAACAACTTTCCCCTCACAGAAAGAAATAGGTTTAACTCCTTCCTTCCTTCCTAGAAATTCTCTAATTCAGGGGGAAAGTGAGTTTTCCATAAGGTATTTAAAGGAGGAAAGAGCAATGAATCTACGTGGAAAATTAGGTGAAAGAGTGGAAAATTGCATCGGCCATATAAGTCCAACTACATATGGATCTATTCCTCCATGAAAAACTGGAAATTTCGTTTTAACATGGTACTTGCACAGTCAGCAGCAATTCTTAACAATGTCTTTCTTGCTGCTGACATCATATTTTTTCACCCCAATAATAGGGGATAATTTGGACCCATTCTGCTTTTCATTTAATTCTGTCTATTTCTGATTGCACTTTTACTTCTCTTCCCACATGAGAGATGATTGTATTACTTGTGGAATATGATGAATTACTTCAACAAGAAATATGTGGCATCTGGTTAAGGTTCTTTCTAGCATATAAATTAAGCTTGAATGACAGCTGGGTCAAACAGTTTCTTTGAATCGGGTTCCTGTGTGGCAGGTAGAATCAGGTATTCTCAGTTTATCGGCAGGAGGCGTTCCCAGGATGGCTGATGTCTCTAACTTTTATTACAGAGAAGTGGGTCACTTTGCCACACCCTGAAAATAATTGATGAGATGAGAGGAGAGATTGGGGCAAAGAAAATGGAAAGATGCATTTAGTAACTATGCTGACATAAGAAATGCTAAGAGAATAAAGGGTACTGGTACCATTAAATAATACTACAAAATACCGATAATATCCAAAGAAAATCATAACAAATAAATAAGTGTAGCCATTCAATCAATTTGAGACCTGCTGGTAAATATGTCCCCCTTTAAAAATTCCCTGGTAGAAAAAGAAGAGACAATACAAAAGATATTTGTAATCTCTAATTTTTGTGATTTTTTTCCCCTAAGCTAGAAGCTTTTCTTCTCTTTTTTTCCTTAAAACTGTCTCATGGAAAAGGCAGAATCTAAATAATCAAGATGTAACTTACTGAAATACCTTCACTTCGTAAACTTCATGATTTTTAAACATTTTATTTGTGATCATAACAATTACTCCTCTATAAGGAAATTCGATTTATTTTACATAGAAGCCAGCAAAGGCACAAAAACATCAAACAAGGGAAGATTCTCCAACATTCCACATGATGGCAGAAGATCTTTTCCTTATTAAATAGTCAGGTTACAGGTTTGTATTATTCTATTAAATATAGCAAGATAAGCAATCTCCCATATTCTCTAAGCCATTTTAGAGTAATTTGTTCTCAGGACAAACCAGAAGGAACGATGTGTTTTCCTGTGTGCAAAACAAACAACTTGCAAAAAAAAAAAAATCTTCCTCAAGTTTTCCTAAATAATATTGAGGTTATGAAAAGTGCTTTTCAAAATCATACTTGAATGGGATCTTTTAGACGACATTTCCCAAATGTCAATGATCATTTTTATCTCTTTATTGTTATTAATCACAACAAACAAATCCTGTGAATGCACTTATAGAACAGACCACTTAGTAAAATCCTCCTTGCAAACAGAAAGCATCTTTGAGAACCTTTTTCTCAGAGCATCTTTCTCTGACTTGCGATGTGGCTACTGTCCAGCCAGAACTCAGGAAAACAGTGGATCCCCTGGCTCCACAACCAGATTTCAAGGGACAGCTAATTCAGAATTCTACCAGCTTTATGAAATGCTGCTATTTCCTGTCTAATGGTGCAAATGCTATATACATGGGCTGCAAAGTGGAGTTTTTGTACAATTCATAAATACAGCATTTCCTATTATGTCTTTTGGCTACCTAGTTGATTGTCTACTCACTCTTTTCTTGTTTGTTCTTTTAATTTACAAATGATGATGAGATAGAGAAATGTGTTCTCTACTTTTTGAACTTCTTAAGTTTAAATATGGTCACTTCTACTGCATGCTGATAAAGGCAAGCAATGGCACCGTCTACTATACAAAGCTCAGATCATTATCAAAGTTATGTGGCATTGTAACTTACCTACCTAAGTATAGTTTTGGCAAAATATTAAATGTGCAAGCCTCAGCCAGGTAATGATTTACACTAGTGCCTTCATTTAACTATAAGGAGAAGCTGGCCCTAGATACTGACAATAATACCTTCCATTTTTATATTGCCTTTAGAGTGTTTACAATGTGTTCTTATATCCACTGTGGCATTTGATTCTGAAATACACCTTATGTTCTAGCCATCATCATCATTTTACAAATTTTGTAACTGAGAATTAGAAGTTAACTTTTTAAGAACAAGATCATGTCCTTTTTAAGGACATGAATGGAGCTGGAGGCCATTGTCCTTAGCAAACTAATGCAGGAACAGCAAACCAAATACCACATGTTCTCATGTATAAGTTGGAGCTAAATGTGAGAACATATGGACACACAGAGGGGCAAAACACATGCCGGGGCCTATCGGAGGGTGGAGGGTGGAGGGGGGAGGGGGGAGACGATCAGGAAAAATAACTAATAGGTACTAGACTTAATGCCTTGGTGGTGAAATAATCTGTACCACATGCCAACATGGCGCAAGCTGACCTGTGTAACAAACCTGCACGTGTACCCCTGAACTTAAAATAAAAGTTAAAAATAAGTAAATAAAAAATAAATATTTTTTTAAAAGAAGTTAACTTTTTTCTAAGACCATACAGCTATTTGAAATGACAGAAATTGAAATCAGAAATTCAAGCTCCTATTTTTATAATATCAAGAGGAGAATAAAATCATGACTCTAGAGAAGAACATATCTAACTAATGATGTTAGCTTTATAGAAATATTTGGCCAAGTTTATCCTCAAGGAACCTCACCATGGGGATCAGGAGTATCACGTAATCAACTTGCTCCCCCATTGCAGTGTCACTTTCGGGATGACCAAATGCAAGAACATGGAGGCCAACAGTCTTTCTCTAAGTAAAGGTTGATTCTGAAAGTCTCTGGCTGGGTGACCGTTCTCTTTCTCCATTTTAAGACCATACAAAGCGTCTTACCTGAGACCAGTCGAAATGCAAACAGGAGTTGCTTTCTGCTAGCATATTTGTTTGACACCATAGAAATGTCAATGTCATGGAATTGTCCATCTGTTTATCAACCCTAGTGTCAATCTCATTGAAATGACATGAAAGCAAGAAACCAATCTCGGTGAGTCCTTCAGTAACTCCTCAGGGGACCTAAGTATAGTGCAGAGTTGTTCATTTCCAACATGTTACCATGAAAAAGAATTGATGGCATTTTCTTAGGATCAATCTGTGTGATAAATTAAAGAGCTCTGAAGAAAAACGACAACAACAACAACAATCCCCAGTTGCCGACATGGGAACAAAGTATGAATGAATACATATTAAATGATTATTTCTTATTAGAAAACATCAGTTTATTTGGCTCAGCTGCTAGACTGACCTACTCTTATATTGTCTCAATAAAGTGCTAACATAATGAATTTTACAGAGGCAAAATAATTAATAGTAATATTAAGATCAACAGAATGACGGTTTATTCTGAGCAAACTATTGCAAGGACAGAAAACCCAACACCGCATGTTCTCACTCATAGGTGGGAATTGAACAATGAGAAGAACGCTTGGACACAGGGTAGGGAACACCACACACTGGGGCCTGTCGTGGGGTGGGGGGAGCGGGGAGGGATAGCATTAGGAGATATATCTAATGTAAATGACTAGTTAATGGGTGCAGCACACCAACATGGCACATATATACATATGTAACAAACCTGCACATTGTGCACATGTACCCTAGAGCTTAAAGTATATTAAAACAAAAGGTCAACAGATCTGAGTAGTATTGAAATTTCCAAAACAATATGTTTCCTATGTATTCTTATAAAGAGTACAAATACCAAGAGAAGTTAATCTCACTTATTATTTATGTGTGTACACATGAAAAGGGAAGTTCAGGACTCATAAAAGTAATTTGAAGAAGTTCTATAGTGTCAAATACTTTTGGGGTTTATTTATTTATTTCAATTAACTAAAGAAGTCCCATCCTATGTTGATTCTAGATTTTTAAAGCTAGAGATTCATAAACGTTCATTCAATTTCCAGTCCAACTAAAATTTTCTGTTTGGGGAAATATAACCAGAATCATTGAGGCTCACTCAGAATCTGACAGTGTAAAAGAGAAACTGAGGCTAGAACCAAATTCCCTTCACGCTAGTCAAATTATCTTATTACTATATTATTTCATACATATTTCCAGGTTTGTAACCTATGGGTTGTCTGTCAAAATATTATATAGATTTTCAGAACTAGATGTGCAGCACTCAGGAAAGTTTATGGATAAACAAAAACAAAGACAGCAAAAGCATCACCATTAGAACACAGGTTTCTGTCTCCAATATTAAGCCTTGATTATTCTTTCCAGACATGAATTATCAGAAAAACATGAGAATTCAAGTAAGAAAATGGGAGGCAGAGTATATTGAAATTTTTTCTCAATCCAGAAATCAGCCACAAATTAGCTACAATAAGCAATTCTAGCTCTTATTTCTATAGCGTCTTCTGAAAGAAAATAAAATCTTGACTCTAGGTAAGAACATATCTAAATAATAATTTTAGTTTTATATAAACATTTGGACAAGTTTATCTCCAAGCAACCTCACAAGAATATCCCATAATTAACTTTTCCCTCATTGATCAGAGAAGTAAAATTTATGTATGGAAATATGGGATACCCTGTCTCCATCACTATTTTTGAGATTACAGAATTTAGCCAAATATTAGAGGACTTCAGACTCTTAATAAGAGTCTTCCAGTGAAGTAGCAAAGAGATCGCAAGGAAGCCTCTTTGATTTGTGTCTCACAGCAGCAAACACTTCCAACAATCCTGCATAGTCACCTGTTTCACAGATGAGGAAAGTGAATCAGAAAGTTTAAGTAACATGCACAAGCTCACTTACATAGTTGAAGTTTATTGCAGGGAAAGCTGCATGTCTAATTCCAAAATAGCTCATGTCCTGTTTACTAAATTAGCATGCATCAAGATAAGATTCTCCTCTGATAGTGTCCTTCAGGTTTGATTTTTAAGTATAATATCATAAATATTTTGAATACTTTTATTTTGAGCTAAATACACATTTCTGTACTTAAAATCAGAGATCTGTAAGAATACCCTGATCAGTTATAAAATGTACCTTGGATACTTCACTTTTCTCTTTATCCTCTATGTCATGCAGACATTGCTTTATCATATGAATTTATTACTGGAATACAGAGTACAGATAAAAGGAACTCCGAAGTCCTATGATCATTTAAATTGTACAGTTTGGAACTTTTTCCAGCCTTGTATTTTTTAGGCCTATTTATTAAAATTACATGCTTCAGATATTTTGTAATTTGATCCATGGTATTAATAACTGGTTTTAACTTTTTAAAAGATTATTTAAACAAATTTGATATATTTAAATCAAAATGTCCTCAAAGAATAAAGAAGGCAATTGTTACTTAATTTTAAGAATTTTAAAAATGAATTTTCAGTAGGATTTATTTATCTTGCTGGGTCACTAGTAAATTTGAGATATAATTCGATTTATAAAACTGCTATGCTTTATTTTGTGTATCTTTGCCTAAAGCAAAGTGCAACTGTATCTTTCTTGACAATATTCATTTAAAAAATGCCTATGTTATGGTTACAAACTTGGGTTCATGTTCCATTGCATTCTCTATGTTGACACCTAGATCCTTTTAATGCAACAGATATTTATTGAGCTTCTACAATGAAAGCAGAAACACAAAAGAGAAGAGAAAGAAAGTAAAGGAGAGGAAAGGAGAGAAGGGGAGGGGGAGGGGAGGGAAGGAGAGGGGCAAGGAGAGGGGAGGCGAGGGGAGGGTAAGGAAAAGGAAGAAGAAAAAAATTTAAAGATTGATGGGATTTTGCTTTTAGGTACACTTGATATGTAGTCCCTAAATGTGTTATATGCCACATTTATTTCGGTAAATTTGCCACTATTTTGGTGTTTTATCTAAAACTAAGAGGAGCAGGTGTTATAATCATTGAGGTGGCAGTAAACATCACTCGCGGATGCATTTCCCATGTCATACCTCTGAACAACAATCTTGTGCCTGATCATAAAATTAATGACTTTCATAGACCCACAGGTCCTGACCAAGAAGGGATCTTGAAAGCAAACAGAGATCCTGTTATTAATCCAAGAAGGTAATATTATATCTATATTAAAGACAATGCAACTAAGAAACAATGCACGTATGTGGCTTTAACAAGATCCCAATAACTCTCTTCAAACTCTGACTTGGTCGATATGAATAGAGAGGGAGTCCATGTCCACAAACTACAGGTATTCATTTAAGTAAAACTTCACAGAAGCATGTATCTATCTGCAGCACGATTTAAGTCTCTTGATTTGCAGAATGGGATTCTGATATGTTTTATTACATGTCAAAATTACATAGAATAAGAAATAAAACTAAGATTTCTTGATTTTCAGCTGGGTGCTCTTCTCCTTACTCTATACATAAATTTGAAATGGGATTTACACAGGAGAAAGGGCAGCAATTGTGGCTGTGTTGGCTGTCGAGTTCCACATTTCTGAATGTAATGATTACTCTGATTTGTCTACTCCGTTTGTGAACCATTCTCTTTTTAGTTATTATTTGCTGGCTGAGTCCTGTTTTTCAAACCAGAATGAGGACAGAGTATTAAATCAACTTGAATTGCCCCAGTAACTGACACAATACTTTGTACAATAAAAATGTTTAATATGAGCTTTACTAATTACATTTATAAAAAGGTCATTACATATGACATTAAATTTAAAGTAAGTTATTCAATTCTGAAAACGTATATATAGTATTTTATTTAAAATATTAAAATAATTGTAAAGAATTTTGTAAAAATCAAGAGATTTTGCTTAACAAAGCCATTTGTAAAAGAATTCTCCCTGTGCTTGAAATTATTCACCTACATATTTCTAAATATTTTTTATTATTTACTTTTACAATAGGAAACAATGGACTACAGTAGAAAATAAGTGGTAGTTAGTAATATACTATTTAAAACTCTCAAACAATAATCTTTCAGAAAAAGTTATCCAAATTTAAAAAGTGTACTCCTTATAAGCAATTTTTTAAAAAGTTATTTTAATTAAAATATTTTAAAATGTATCGTATATTGCTTGATCTTCTAAAACAGAGCATATTGAACAGAATTTGGCATTTTTACTACAAGGCTCAGAAGTCTTCATTATTAATTTTTTTCTTTTACAATTATTTCTCCTTCTTTGGACCAAGATGTCAGCTATCACTTGCTGTCAGTGTGTGGCTACCTCCCCATAGATTTTGACTGATAGCAAGTAATGCAGACAGCACACCAGCTCAAGTCATTATCACCTTTCGGAACTGCCCCTCAGTGCTGCCCAGTTTCGAATAACACACTTTTCTTCACTTCTCCCAAACTCTCCAACTTCTCAATTTCCTTCAGCCAATAAGCCCTACCTCCTTGTTACCACAAGTTGATAGGATGGGTACCACCCACTTAAACATTTCCTCAACTCTGCTGTAATGTGGTTGGTTGGTAAAGGGCTAATGGAATGGGTTTTTTGCTTGTCTGGAAGATTTATAAATTCATAGGCAATACATTATATATGGTGCAAGGTGTGAATTAAGTTCACCTCTTTGGCATGTGAATATCTAACTATTCAGTACCATTTATTGAAAGACTCTTCTTTTCCACTGAATTAATTTTACACAGTTGTCAAAAGTCAGCTATCTCTGTATGTATGGGTCTATTTTCTACTCTGTTCCACAAGCTAGCAGTTTGACAATATATCAGGATTGTGGTAGTCAGTTATTTTAATGAATATAATAGTATCCCACAAGCTCAAAGCAGCGGTTCCTTTCTCACACAGGTAATTCCAATAAACTTGTTTTGAAGCACTGTCTTTAATTACTGGCCCCAGGGTCTGAATTTTTAGAAGTTATTTATATATTAAGTGCTTAATATTGTTAACACTCAGGGCTTCCTTTAAAACCCACAATGAGTATCCTTTTCATCTCTCCTCTAGACCCAAGTATAGAAACTCATGTCTAGAGAGGGAATTGTGGGAATTTTAAATGCAGGTAAATGCTTATGTTCTTTCAATTCCTTCATAGTCTAGCACAAGATGAAGATGAATGTTTCAGTGCAATTAAGAGCTGAAAAGATACAAGGCTACAGTAACCAAAACAGCATGGTACTGGTACCAAAACAGAGGTATAGACCAATGGAACAGAACAGAGCCCTCAGAAATAATGCCGCATATCTACAACCATCTGATGTTTGACAAACCTGACAAAAACAAGAAATAGGGAAACGATTCCCTATTTAATAAATGGAGCTGGGAAAACTGACTAGCCATATGTAGAAAGCTGAAACTGGATCCCTTCCTTATACCTTATACAAAAATTAATTCAGATGGATTAAAGACTTAAATATTAGACCTAAAACCATAAAAACCCTAGAAGAAAACCTAGGCAATACCATTCAGGACATAGGCGTGGGCAAGGACTTCATGTCTAAAACACCAAAAGCAATGGCAACAAAAGACAAAATCGACAAATGGGATCTAATTAAACTAAAGAGCTTCTGCACAGCAAAAGAAACTACCATCAGAGTGAACAGGCAACCTACAGAATGGGAGAAAATTTTTGCAATCTACTCATCTGACAAAGGGCTAATATCCAGAATCTACAATGAACTCCAACAAATTTACAATATAAAACACACAACAAGAAGAAAACAAACAACCCCATCAAACAACAAGAAAAAAAACAACCCCATCAAAAAGTGGGCGAAGGATATGAACAGACACTTCTCAAAAGAAAAAAGCAAACAACCCCATCAAAAAGTGGGCAAAGGATATGAACAAACACTTCTCAAAAGAAGACATTTATGCAGCCAAAAGACACATGAAAAAATGCTCATCATCACTGGCCATCAGAGAAATGCAAATCAAAACCACAATGAGATACCATTTCACACCGGTTAGAATGGCGATCATTAAAAAGTCAGGAAACAACAGGTGCTGGAGAGGATGTGGAGAAATAGGAACACTTTTACACTGTTGGTGGGACTGTAAACTAGTTCAACCATTGTGGAAGTCAGTGTGGCGATTCCTCAGGGATCTAGAACTAGAAATACCATTTGACCCAGCAATCCCATTACTGGCTATATACCCAAAGGTTTATAAATCATGCTGCTATAAAGACACATGCACACGTATGTTTATTGTGGCACTATTCACAATAGCAAAGACTTGGAACCTAGCCAAATGTCCATCAATGATAGACTGGGCTAAGAAAAGGTGGCACATATACACCATGGAATACTATGCAGCCATAAAAAACGATGAGTTCATGTCCTTTGTAGGGACATGGATGAAGCTGGAAACCATCATTCTCAGCAAACTATCACAAGGACAAAAAACCAAACACGGCATGTTCTCACTCATAGGTGGGAATTGAACAATGAGAACACATGGACAGAGGAAGGGGAACATCACACACCAGGGCCTGTTGTGGGGTGGGGGGAGGGGGAGGAATAGCAATAGGAGATACACCTAATGTTAAATGACGAGTTCCTGGGTGCAGCACACCAACATGGCACATGTATACATATGTAACTAACCTGCATGTTGTGCACATGTACCCTAAAACTTAAAGTATAATAAAAAAAAAAGAGCTGAAATTTGAAATAACATTGTTTAACATGTAACAGACCACGATTAAACGTTAGACTCTCAAAATGACTTTAAAGATGTATAGGCTTTGGCAAATCATTTCCAATGATGCCCTGAAGACTGTCTTTCCTAAGGTAAATCCAGTTAGATTCCATACATAGTTTACATGAATATTATCATGTACATATCTTATAACTTATTGCACATCTATTAATTCACCATGCCTTCGAACACGCATTCAATAGTAACCCTCAAATTTGGTTAATTCAGTGATTATTAAATATAAAGAAAATCTAGAAAAATTATATCCAGCACTAAATATAAACTTAAAATTTACATAACAAATGTTATGCCAAATAGTACATAACTCTCCCTTTTCCTCAAATTCCAGCTCTAGTCTTCTATTTCTACAAAATACGAAGTTTTCTAGATATCTTGGGAAAAGAATTGTACTTTAAATGGATCGTGTAAAAATAAGCATACAATATTAGGCCACACAATATTAGAGACATAAAGACTTTTGCAATAATACACGTTATAGATGAAAGCACTGGTGACCAGGATCATTAGTTGACTTGATAAAGGATACATATAGTTAATAAATTGATGGAACTGGTAGCCACACCTCCATGCCAATATTGTTTCCCCTTCAAATAAAGGCAATGAAGTAACTGTTAATAATCAAAATGTCAAATGACACTATTTAACACTTAGGATTGTAGAGATTGGTAACAACCTAACTCCACCCTCAAGAAAATTAGCAGGAAACAAAAGACACTGTACACTTGAGTATGGAACCTGTATGGTTCAATATTATGTGTTTGGGAAAGTGCAGCAAGTCAAAGTGAGTTCAGCTAATGGAAGAAGAAGCACAGGAAGAGGAAGAGGGAGAAGGAGAAGGATGTGGGAAAAATGAAAATCAAGATCTCTTTGAATTGAGGCAACCAGTGAACGACTCTAGGAAGTGGAGGCACCTGAGATAATACTTGAAAATGGAAATTTGAAATCTGAGAGTAGAGAAGGAAAAACAACAAGGAAAACATTTGTGCCAGGGAAACTAACAAGTGTACAGATGAAGAGGCAAGAAAATTATGGCAAATTACCCTGTTTCCCTTTGTCACACTGCCTCCTCGCTGACACCTTCATTCTCCTGCGACCTTACACTTTGATCATGACTTGCTCTGCTTCCATGGAACTACTTCACTTGGCCTATGGCATAAGGCACTTCCTCCCGGCAACAGTCTCACCTTGGGAAGGGGCTATTTTTGCATTCACCTAGTCCATTGCAATCCATTTGTTCTTGATGGGGAAGAGAGAAACTTTGTTTTATTATCTACACTCACAAGAAACAAATTTTGTGCACAATTCCCAACACTATTCTTTTTTCTATTTTTATTTTAGTAAAGGTGGAGAAAGCTTTTAGTGAAAGTCATCCACATCTCAACTCTCGTAACATTAACATTATGGCCTGGCTACTTTCCAGCATCACCATGATAGAGAAAAAGCACCCTCCAATTTAATAACTAAATTAATTTTTCCTCCCTCCACAGAGTGTGCAATTATTAAACTCAGAAAGATCTTGGCAGCCTCTTGCCCTGGTAAATAAAACGTTGCATTCTCATCATATGATTAATTAATGTTCCTGATTCAAGGAGATATGAAATCGCTTTACATTCCTTGTGTTATTGAATAACCCAACGTGCATTATTGCTCAGGCACTTTTTATATTTATGCAGTTAAATCGCAAGGAAGAAACCTCAAAGCCCTAACATCATTCTGCAGCACTGTGTGAGTTATAGAAAATAAAACGAAGGAGATGCCTGAAAGGGGAAGAAGAAGAAAAGCAACAGGAGAGGAAAAAAAGAAAAAGAAATGGGGAAGGAAAATTAGACTTAGCTGATTGACTGTGTCAGGGAATCTGACTTCTTTCCTGCCCATGGTTTGCAACCTAATTTAGTAATTTATTAATAACTTATTTCCTTATTTACAAGTCAAGAATGATAAAAAATAAATACACAACAATCAAGAAACCTACTTATGTGATCTTTAGATATTACAACTTTTTGGCCCCTGTATCAACAGCCAGGAAGTGGTTTTCTTTGGGTTTCCAATCACATAAACAATTCTCCAGGTTCAAGTGAGTATACACGTGGTGCTCTGGATGATTAAACACAGAGACGTTATGGAACATAGTGTATTATTCATCACTCACGGAATATCCCGAACTCAGAAGAAAGGGGAACATCGTGCCTTCAAATACGTTGTCTCAAATATTTTTAAAAAAAATTACAACAAAAAGGGCAATTTTATGCCACTTTGTTTTCTTATATCTTCAAGTACAGAATTGAATTATTATAGTTATGTATTCCCTCCCAAAAGGGGCAAATGACTTTCTCACAGATAATCAACATAACAAGTCATTCAAATAGAAAACTATGGTGTGCATGCCTGTAATCCCAGCTACTCAGGAGGCTGAGGCAGGAGAATCGCTGGAACCTGGGAGGCGGAGGCTGCAGTGAGCCTAGATTGTGCCACGCACTCCAGCCTGAGTGACAGAGGGTGACTCTATCTCAAAAAAAAAAAAAAAAAAAAGAAAACAAAAAGAAAAAAAAGAAAGAAAAGAAAAGAAACTATCCCATTTTCTGAGAAACCTATTGTCTCCCTAATTAGGGAGATGCGATTTCATCCCTTCAGACTTGAAGGACATCCGTGTGTTCAAGAGCAGGGCTGCGTCCACCAGTGAAAAACTCTTCAGACCCAGGAACAATCTCATCACGTCAGGTGACTAACTGTCCCTGCGGAAGATTAGTAGAGAAAGAAATTCAAGGAGAATGACAGATCATCTTGCAAACAGAAACTGAAAAAATGTCTAGAAAATAAACAGGAAAGAGTAACCAATATGTGTAATGTTAAAAGAAAGAAAATGCATTTATCTATTTTTAAACCACTTTCCTTGTCCATCTTCAATACAATATGCAACATACGATCACTTTAATTTTACTTTTTACCAAATAGAGATGCTTTCAAAGGAAAGAAAAACCCATATATAAGTAATATGAAAGAAATAGACCCTGACACTCCTGAATAATCCAGGAATCTTCTAGAAAGATTTTCACAATCCTACATTCACAAAACTCCAATATTTAAACCTTAATGTTGCTTTCTAGTTAAACTCCTAGAGTACTGATGAGGATTATTGAATTGAGCTTTGGGTAATTGGTAACAGTCAGAGAAGGGAAAAATGATTCTGGGTAAAGGACAGTGACAGCCTCAGTCCCTTCTTCTGCCATTTCTTAGTGAAGTTATGCTGAACGAAAGCACAGACTCTTGTAAGCACATAGGCCTTACTGAAACACTGTGTTTCTAAATATTAAATACACTTTGCATTTTATTTTTGTTTCCTTCTAATCCCCCACATTTTGTTTGCCCTTCCTTTAAATATGGAGTTCAAAACATTTCTGTACCTTCTGAAATATCTCATGTATTTTTAATCACTTAGCATATTTAATACATTATAGAAATAAAAATACAATCCAGATATTAGTACTTATTTTCCTCTGTTTTTAAAAATTTGCATTTCATTTCAAAAGTCACTAAGAAGTGAAAATTTTGACAACATTGTCTAATGCTGGGTCAGGAAATTCGAGTCTATTTTAAATTTAAACCCAGAATGGCTGTGTGAAATGGTAAAAATTTAACTGTTTTTGACTCACTTTCTCTCGATTAAAGAAAGTAGTTCTTACTTCACAGGGAAGCTGAGAAGGTAAACATGATGGAAAAGAAGTATTTATTTCTTTTCTGGAGAAATAAGATGTTCTCAAAATTCATGAATTATTATTAATCATGCTTTGAAAACTATCATAACAGTAGAAAATATTATATTTAGGCTTGTCTCCCATTTTTACCAAAAAGGCGTTTAAACTGACGGGCTGTCACATAAGTATGACCCAAGACATGGAAAATAAATAATTACATCTAATCCAAATTTTTGATACCATTAGTTATTTTCCTCCTCTAGAAAAATGTCTTCAATTTCAAATATGCAATGGTGTACTAATCAAGTACACCAAATCATAATATATCTTATTTATGGAACAAAAATGGTTCTGAAAATCGAATTTTATTAAACAGAATTAGTCATATTAGTAGTAGGGAAACCTGGGTTTGGACGTAATTCCCAGTCAACCAAAGAGTGCAGTGTTCACTAAGAAAATAAACTTAAGAAAAATAAAAACCCACTGGGGAAAATTTTGCTCCCTTTAGTATGCAGAAAGCAGAGGCTGGAAGTAGCTTCACCTGCCAGTTGTGATTAATTTGCTATTTCTCACAATGTCTCACTTTGATTATTAATGATAATGATTTGATTTATGAGTCCTGTTCACTGAATATTCTCAATTTCCAAAGATGTACTCTTTTGGGGGAAAAAAAGGAGGGAGGGGAAGGTGTTGGGGAGATAGTGACTCAGGTAATGGAATATGGCATCATTTACCTCTAGACTCTAGTTCAAATCTATCTCCCCATGACTTCCTAAGTTGTGCAAGGAAATCTAGGTACTGAGGCAGATATATTGTAAATAATGAATGAGAGAAGGATATCATGATTCCACCTCTGTTCTGAGGTTTTGTCTCTTTGTGTGTTGTGGGAATGAAGAACATTTGGGACGAGGGCTTCCGGATTTCAAGCCTTTTTTCCATGCAGAATTATAACATGTAAACCCTGCCACTTGAATTGCATATTAGCGTATTGCCATTCATGCATATATTAAGAAGCTGAGATTTTTAAGACTGTATGAAAAGATGCTAGTTCTCAGAAATGAATTACAGAGAATTAAGGCAATTAAAACTCCGAGGGGCAATACCCGGTGTTGTTAGAATCTCATCGTTTCTACCAGCTGACCTCCTCGTTGATCACAGAAAAGAAAATTCAGTCGAAATTAATTTGGCACTTTTCATAAATGCAAAAATAACTCAGGAATAATTGATTTTTAAGGGTTGAAAATTACAAAGGCTCTCATCTTCCTTGAGAAATATCTTCTAGGAAAATAAGTGTAAGAAAGAAAATAATGTAATCATCTTTGCCCGGATCATACCCTCCCCTGGGAATCCGTGGACCTGAAAGGATTTCAGAGCCTTCGGCCATTTCCTCAAACTACTCACCAGGAGATTCAGAGCCTCTGGGTCCCACATTTCTTAACACACGTATTAATTGTAGCTAATCTTATTATTAGGCGCTTTCCAGAGGATAAGCACCTCCGATATCTGATCTCATTTAGTCTTCACCACAAAATAATGAGATAAGTACTATTTTCCCCTTCTACAGACAAGGAAATTGAGGCTCAGAGAGATTCAGTGATTGGCCCAGATCACTAAGCAAGTAAGCAGTGCTGACCCCACAGCAAAATCATGGTGTCCTGGCTCTTTATCCCTTTTATAGGCATGGCTGCACACTTCACACTTTACTCTAAAACCATGCTTTGTCGTAATGAATTCTGTCTTCTGCTCTCAAGAGGAAATCCCTGTTGCTTCAAATGAGCTAAGAATGAGGGTGGCAGCTCTCAGCATTTGATGGAAAACAAATAGCAACGGCTACTTTTCTGGCTTGTGATGAGAGTCTGGGAGGCCTCTCAGTTTTAGAAAAGGATCACTCAGTATGTGGAACTTTTTGAAAATCTCCCCTTATACCCACATCTGAAGGCTCTGTACCTAGAGCCAGCTAAAGTGTTGCACTGACAAACAAAACCCTGGTTTGCAACTCTCAGAGCATTGGTTCTCACCTGGAGGGCTTCTTTAAAATTCAGTGACCTGGGAACACATTCTCAGAGACTCTTTAAAGTCTTTAAAATTCAGGGACCTTGGCCACTTTCCCAGATTTATTAAACCTGGGATCAGGTTCCCAACCCTTCATTTTTTTAAAAAAAACAGTATCCCTCACATTGGGCTTCTTTTGTGAGTGTAACAAATCCCCTTAAAAGGCTGTGCCAGTTTGTCCCACAAACCTCTCCTTGCAGTGTCTCCCACACTTACTTGAAGAAGAACAAGAGTCTAACAAGTACCAGTGCTTTCAGAGTCCATCATCCTATATTCTCAAAGGGCATTCCCACCCACTCTCCCGGTTTCAACAACCCATGGATATATTAGTGACTTCCAAATTTTTCTTTCCGTTTGAGACTTCTTGCTCTGTTCCAGACTCATATGCAACTGCCAAGTGGCAAGCAGTTTCACTTGGGTATTGTACCAGAATATCACAAACTTCATTTCGAAACTTCACACCTATCTTTCTAAGTCTCTTTTTCCTCCCATATTCCACTTTAATGCACTTCTATAAATCCCCCTCCCATCTAGAAATCTGAAAATCTTCATGGTGCCCTATACCCTTATCACCTACATCAAATTAGTCCCATTAATGCTAATGTTTACTTTCTAAATGTTTACTTTCTAAATAGTTCATCTCATCTTCTCCATTCAGACAATGAATGATGCCACGCAGGTCTGTATAACCTCTCGCATAGATTACAGCAATGGATTCCTCATCTTTGAGGAATGGTCTTTCTACCTTCCTTTTCTTCATCCTGGTCCCCTTCAAAACCATTGTTCTTAGTGTAACCAAAGGAATCTAATGTGCTGTGTTGCTCCCTGTTTAAAGTCTTCCCAAGGCTCCCAAGCTCTCAAATAGAAATTTTGACCCTGCCTTCTTCCCTGACCGAAACTTACGAAATTCCTTTTTCACACATTACACTGAGTAACTCAACATTTGCCTATACTAAGCTCCATGTCTTTCCATGATATTCTCCGCTTACCCATTTATAACACCCCCAATAGGAGGTAACTTAAAGTAGTATGAAGTACTTCAGACTCAAATTATCCAAAGTTCTCATCTTCCAAGTTTTTTTTTAGTTTATTTTTATGGAAATGAAATATAACATGATTGAATTTTATGATATTGCTTCCATATCTCTGTAGAGCTGCGTGACTCTGGATCAGATACTCACCTCTTGGTGCCTCCATTTCCATGTCGTAATTTAAGTGCATTGAACTAGACTCAGTGATCTCTGAGCTCTTGTGAGGCACAGCCAGTGAGCACTTATCGATAATTTGGGGTTCAGATGTACCCTTTACAAGGCTCTTTCACAATCATCTTTGTCTCTTACAATGACCCTGTTCAGTAAATACATTTCTCACTTTACAAATAAGGAAACAGACACAAAATGTTTAGGCAACTGGTTTTCAGTAACAGGGTCAGTAAGTGTGGCTTAGTTCATTTATAGAACTGCAGGAGAATTCAGCACCTCTGGCTCCTAGCACTCCACCACAGGGATTTGCAATAGGCCTACTGGTCTCTATGGATAATTCATATATTGAACTTCATTCTCCAAAGCTGGAAGAAAACAGAACAAATTAACACACATATACATGTATATAAATATGTGTATATACGTGTGTATATGTATTTATGTGTATATATGTATACATATTAGATGTATATACACATATGTACACATCAGATGTATATACACATATATACACATATATACATAAACACATACACAGTTACTTTAAAAGAATATGTATATATTTATCACATTGTCAAGATATAGAAGGAGGGATGGATACACTTCTTTACAGTAAAAATTGCCATTGCATAGAAGATATTTTTTCTATAGCAGGCATATTTACATTCGGTCTTAAAACAAGTCCTTTTAGTCAAAAGAGGTATATTTTATGGTATAATTTCAAGCACCAACAATATAGCAGAAATATTTGCAATACAGAATCTTTCAACAGCCTTTATATTTCCTCATATAGATATAAATTTTAAATATTACTATTCGAATTCACTTTTTTGAGCCCTCAACTGGAAGTTTTATTTTTTTTATAAGAAAAAAGGCAAATCCCAGAAGCTTGATAGAAAAGGCTATCAAGGCCGGGCATGGTGTGGCTCAGATGAGCCTGGTCAACATGATGAAACCCTGTCTCTACAAAAAATACAAAAATTAGCTGGTCATAATGGCATGTGTCTGTAATCCCAGCTACTCAGAAGGCTGAGATGAGAGGGTCACTTGAATCTGGTAGGCAGAGGTTGCAGTGAGCGAAGACAGCGCCTCTGTACTCTAGCCTGGGCGACAGAGTAAGACTCCCTCTTAAAAAAAAAAGGGGGAAGAAAGAAAAGGCTATCAAGGGAGGGAAGAGAGAAGACTCTGTTTGACTAGCTCATCTTCCTTTTTTCTTTTTGAGGCTTTTACCTTCTAGTCCTTATATTTCCAGATATATGTACAAATTTTGGCAAACTCTTGAATCATGACTATTATGCTTTGTAATTTTTTAAAAATATATTGTTCATACTCCAAGTCTCACTGCTTCAGTTGTACATAATATCATTCTCCAACCCTGGAATTAATTAGCTTTATTTAATATTTCAAGCGGATAAATTATTTATTTATTTATTTATTTATTTTTGAGATGCAGTTTTCCTCGTCACCCAGGCTGGAGTGCAATGGCGCGATCTCGGCTCACTGCAACCTCCACTTCCCGGATTCTAGTGATTCTCCTGCCTCAGCCTCCGAAGCTGCTGGCATTACAGGCACTTGCCACCAAGCCTGGCTAATTTTTGCATTTTTAGTAGAGATGAGCTTTCACCATGTTGGCCAGGCTGGTCTTGAACTCCTGACCTAAGGTGATTCACCTGCTTCAGCCTCCCAAAGTGCTGGGATTACAGGTTCAAGCCACCACACCTGGCCTCAAGCAGATAAATTAAAACACTAGGAACAAATTCTTAGGTAGGGATGTAGGGTATTTCTGGACTCAGCACAAGAGTACCTCTCCCCTGACCTCCTTTGGCCAAAGTGCCTTGCAGATTTTATTACTATTATTAACATTTCCAACAGCCATTTTAACATTTTTTTACAAATTAGATGTGAATATTCCATATTAGAAATATGATTTCAGAAGACAAGCATTTGTTGCAAAAATGCTAAGACTGAAGCTGACAGAATAACATTCCTGCTTATAATGAACTTTTGCATGTATAGTAGAAAACCAGGAGCAGGAGCGTCCTCAATGTGCTCCTTCACCCTATTGGATGCATCTCCATGAGCCCCTGAGAAGGGAAATTAACACTACCTGCACAGGAGACAAGAGGCACTGAGGACCCAGGAGGACCCATAATAAGTTGCTAAAATGAAACATCTGTTACATTTGTGTTTAATTAATAATATGTCTTTACACACCAATAGGTTTTGCTATATTGCAACACAAGTTGTAAATGATCCCAGCATTGTGGTATAGAAACAAAATAATACCAAGTATTTATGGGATATGGATGGTCTATGTCTTGTCCTGTCATAATTTAAAGACAAAAACACAAAGCACAAATTTTCTTTTTCAGTCTATTGAAGTAAAATCAAAGAGAATTTTTGAAGGGCAAGATCTCATTGCTGTGTGCTGGCAATCAAGCCCTCCTCACACTTAATGGGTGTTCCATGCCAAATTCCCAAGCCCCTGCGGGTGAAAATTTCCCCTAAAAAGACCTGGAAGGAATTCAAGGCTGCTAAAGGCCTGAATAAAACTTGACTTAATGTGTATTGTACATCTTTATTACCCTAAGATGATATAATTACCTTCTTAAATCATGTGAGAAAATCTTAAGCACATTATTAACAAATGATAATATTCCCAAACCAAACCAGTTTGGTGCTGGTCTCTCCAAATAAGAGAATAGAGTGGATAGCAAGCAGGCCAATGAAATGGCAAACATGTTCAAAGTAGGAAATAATACGAAGTGCCCTGATTCTACTGAAAACCATAGACTTAAGGGAAACAAATTAGCCTCTGGCGGAGCTGTGTGGTAAATAGACAGAAATCCTTTTGAATTGTGCAAGAAATTCTAATGTATGATTTTTGGATATTCCATAAGAAATTAACCAAAATAGAAATATGTACTTCTCAAAATAAAATGAATACAGAAAAATCTTCTGGGAAGACTACCTATTTTAGCTTCTTAGAAAACAAGTAGAATCATTATTCAATCATAGCTGAAATTAGCAAAATCAATTTCTTACAGTGTTTGGGAATAAAAGAAATGCATGTTAATTTATATTCTTTCCTTCACCCTGCGTTCAACCAATCCTGAATATTAGAAATCAGTCTAAGGCCTGGGTGGCTCACACCTATAATCCCAGCACTTTGGGAGGCTGAGGCAGGCAGGTCACCTGAGGTCAGGAGTTTGAGACCAGCCTGGCCAACATGATGAAACCCCATCTCTACTAAAAAAAAAAAAAGAAATACACAAATTAAAAATACACAAATTAGCTGGGTGTGGTGGTGTGCACCTGTAATACTAGCTATTCGGGAGGCTGAGGCAAGAGAATCGCTTGAACCCAGGAGGTGGAGTTTGCAGGAGGTTGCAGTGAGCTGAGATCAAGCCACCCCTGGGCAACAGAGAGAGATTCCTTCTCAAACAAACAAAAATATCGGTCTAAGAAGAAACTGTCTTAATAATTCTTACATTCAACTACATGCTGTGAAATATTTTCAGTGAAACATCTTTTGGAAATCTTAGGATTGAAAATAAAGCTCCTCGTCAGAGGTGTATTGCCACTCTCTGGGTGGTTCTGGCTTCTGGAGGAGGGCTGCGAGGGCGATTACCTTCTCCTCTCCCGACATTCTGCAGTCTGGTCTACCTGCAGGAAGAGGCAGGTTTTCTCCTGGAGCCTCTGTGTAAAGTACTCTGGAGGGCTGGCTTCCAACTGCAGGTGATGAACCGTAGGTGGAGGCTGGCTCATCCATTGCTTAACTGCAGATCAAAACAGATTTTGTTTTGGAATGTCGTTTTGAAATCAAAACCTCAGAGCATTTAGGAGTTATCCTTTAGCAGTATGTTAAGAAAGATGGCTTGGGAGTACTTTTGCAGCAGCTTTTAGTATTAAATTTTGGCAGAAAGTGACTGACATGGTTAATAATGCTAATTGGTTATCCCGAAGCCTAAAGCACAAGGATGGGTTTATTTTATATAACGATGGAAGAGAAGGAAAGGGCTTGTGTATTTCTGCCCTTGTTAAAATTACATTGGCCATATCTACACAAGTCCAAAGGCTGTTATGTATATCGAAATATTAGAAATATGAATAAAACACATGTCGTTTCCACTGTTTTGAGTACCCTGTTCCTCCCAGATTTTTGAAATCTGTTGGAAAGAAAGCATTATTGGACCTAGGAACAATGACTATTGGCTGAGGACAACACACTCTACGTAAGAAAGTATATTTTTAATTGACAATGTAGTGTACATGTTAGAAGTTTCTCAATAGTTCATGGCACAAAACAGGTTGATATGCAATTTATGGATGTTTTGGAAATCATCCATGAGCAAACTGTGTTCATAAATATTTCTGCACTATTTCAGGAGGCAATAAAAAATATTCCCTTTTCCTAACCATTTGTTTATTCCTTGAAACTTGTGATCAATTCAGGTTGGTCAGAACTAGCCTCTAAGGTCATTGAGTAAGATATT
The DNA here is from genome assembly GCF_006542625.1 of Nomascus leucogenys. Classification (NCBI taxonomy): domain Eukaryota; kingdom Metazoa; phylum Chordata; class Mammalia; order Primates; family Hylobatidae; genus Nomascus; species Nomascus leucogenys. The sequence continues at coordinate 106,443,538 of NC_044389.1, forward strand.
ATCTGATACATATCTATGCAGTAAAGTCAGAACTTTAATCTTTCAGAAATAGGCAATAAAATATGCTATTATCATAAACTCACATCTAACCTGTCAATAATTCAGAGGCTTGAGCAATCATCTGGACAGTCTAGAAAGTCAATTTAGACAATTCAACAACCACAATTTGTACTAAATTTATTAGATAACTCTGCCTTGCCGATGTAGACATAATCCAAGCTCATCTAAAAGTTCTCAAGGGATAACTAAAAACCTACAGCTCAGTCCCAAACTGCGACAATTAAGAACATGCATAAATTCACTAGCAAATTACACAAATTTCATTCTTAGATGACATTACTAGCATGGTTTATCAAAAAAAAATGCCAAAATATTTTGTGGTTTAAAATTGAAAAAAAATGGCGTATACATTTTCCCCAGCTTTATTAAGGCATGGCTGTGATAAAATTGTATACTCTTATGATGCACAATGTAATGTTTTGATATATGTATACATTGTGAAATTAACTGAAGCTAATTAACACATCTATCACCTCACATACATATCATTTTTTATGCTGAGAACATTTAAAACCTACTCTCTTAACAAATGTAAAGCCTATAGTATATGATTATTACCTGTAGTCACCATTCTCTACAGTAGATCTCTAGAACTTATTCATCCTCTCTAATTGAAACTTTATACACTTTGACCAATACTTCCCCATCCCCCTTCCCCCAGCCCCTAGTAACTACCATTCTACTTTCTGCTTTTATTAGTTCAACTTTTTTAGACTTCACATATAAGTGAGATGCCACAGTATTTGTCTTTCTATGCCCGGCTGATTTTATGGAATATAATGTCCTTCAGGTTCATCCATGTAGTCACATAGGACAGCCATAACCTTCTTGAACCTCAGTTTTGCAAAACTGTAGTCAATGTCTTTCCAAGCCACAAGGCAATTGATTATAATAAAAGTTGAGTTAAGGGAACAGGATTCTAATCTGAGTTCTTCCTCAAACAAGATGTGTAACATGAAAAAGTCATGTCATCAGTTCCTAGACAAAGTGGAAAACCAAGCACCTATGGAAACCCTTCCCCCATTCCAAACACTTGGAAATATACAATAAAGATTTATAAGTTTATATTAATATGAACAAATGAATATATGTGTACATACAACTTTAAACAGTTGCATTTGAAAGCAAGAAAATAAATTTCCAGAAGTCAGAAATTTAGAAAAAAAAAAATGTTAAGTCCATAAATAGGAACAGCTCAACTTTTGTGACCCATAGTGGGGCTAAGACCCTAGGGCTGAAGGTTTTTGAACAAAAGCCATAGGTTCAACATAGGAGAAAGAACAGGAATTAAACTCTGTAAGTCCTGAATCTAGCAACCCACTGTTTTTTGTTTTCTGTTTTGGGTATTTTTTTTTTTGCTGTTGTTTTTTGTTTGTTATTTACAGAAATTCCAGAATATTTCCAATTGAGCTTACTAGATCAAAGGTCTTGTACTGGCCGTGAATAGAATGGTGCCCATAACCACTTCAAAACCAGAAATCTGCATCTTTACAGTAAATAGGGCTCAGATTCATTTTATTCAATCTATCAGATTCATTTTGTTGTAATATAATGACTTGTTAAAACAACATTAAAATCTAGTATGAGATCTGTGAATTTTGCATGGACTAGACAGAGACAACCGTGAAACCAATCCCAAAACAAGGTTACACAAACTGTGTCCAATGGTAAATAATTACTATGGAAAGTGAGCTCACAAAGAATCATTAGTAAACACATGGCAAATTCTAGCATCAAGAATATAAGTGGACAGATCCAAGGAAAAAAAGGAACTCAAATGTAAGGAACTAGAGATAATATCCACATCTTAAAGGAGCTTTAAAATAAGTGTGTTTTTTTTAATCTTCAGAGATACAGAGGAAGGGATAACATCCATCAAGCAAGCTCAAACTGATAAAAAAGAAACATGCAAAGTCTTAAGAATAAAAGGAGAAAATGATGAGAATGGGCTTCTTAGTTTGGTCCCCAAATTTAAAGGAAATATTTCAAATATTTCACTAGTCAGTAGTTTGTTATAGGTTTCCAGAATGTGTGCTTTATTAGGTTAAAGATATTCCCATTTATTTCTAGGTTGCTTTGCTTTTTTCCTTTCAAATCAAGAAGGTACATTGAAGTGTAATGTTTTTCTACAATATGGATAATATCATATTGTTTTTCTACTGTCATCTATTAATATTAAGTTCCTGTAAGCTTTCCAACATTGGAGATTACTTGCATTCCTGGGTTAAATCCTTTTTGGTTGTAGTGCATTTTTTTTCATAAATTGTTAGATTCTGTTTTCTAACTTTTATTTGTAATGTATATCCACATTTAATGTGTAATAGTTTTGTTCCATCGTATTTCCCTTCGAGTACTATTTCCTCCCTTTTACATATGTGAAAGAAGTTCTATAACATAACAGTTCAATACATACTGAAGATTGCTAGAACTAGCTTGGAGCAACTTTGAAATTAGTGCTTTGAAGTAGATAGATTTTTGACCAGTGATTCAAATTCTTTAGCAGCTATTCAGACCTTTATCTTTCTTCCTGATAAATTCTTACTTTTCAAGAAACTAGCTTTAAATATAACATAATTTTTTTTCTAACATTCTCCTTGTTCCAGTGTTTGTTGTATCTGTGATTACATCTTCTTTTTTCGGTATTCAAACTTTATTTATGGTTATTCTCTTTATGCTTAAGGAAGTGCTTTCTTTTATATTTATTAATATTTTCAAAGGCACTACTTTATTTTTATTTTTATGATTTTTTCATTGTGTTTTATTTAATTTATTTCTACTCTTACTTTATTTCTACTCAATTTGGGTCACTGGGGATTTTTTTCCAATCTTTCAGAGTTGAACACTTAGCTCATTGTTTTTTTTTTTCTTACTGTTTCCTATTAAGTGCAATTAAAGTTACACATCACACTCTAAGAATAATGTAGTTTCATCTTACAAGCTTTGGCATGTAGTGTTTTTATTGTCATTCCATTCCAACATTTTGTAAATGTTAGGATTTCTCTAATGACATAAATAATTTATAAGTATATTGGATTTTGTTTAAAAAAACATTTGTTGTTTTTTAGGAAAATATGCCATACTTTTGTTATCGATTCCTAGTTGCACGGTTCTACTGGTAGAGACAGTATAATATGATAAATTATTGGTAGTCTAAAAAAATTCCTTTCTTTGTGTTGTAGCAAATGCTTCGGCTTTTGAAATGGTTTTTATTTTCCTGAAAAACAAAATGTCTACATATGTGTTAGGTGATACATTTGTTTGCCTTTTTCTATGAATTTGTAGCTTATTTTTGCTCTGCTGGATCTATCAGTTTATGAGAAAGATCTATAAGAATATTTTACTGTGACTCTGGTTTTCAGATTATCCTTTTAATTCTCTCCATTTTCATTTCATGTACATTGATACTATGTTATTAGACATTTGTTAGAACCATACAAATTCTCAATTATTTTGCTACTGGAAAGGTATTCTTTTTTTAATTTAATAATTACATCATTTTACCCAAGATATGCTTTTCATGAAAAAACTATTTATTGTTCCAAGTGCCTCATTTTTCTTTTAGTTGTATCTTATGAATTATTTGCTTGTATTTGTTCCATGTTCCTATATGCTTTTAATCTTTGTCTCTCCACTGGAGAATTTAGTTGATTTACCATCAAATGTATATTATTAATATATTTTACTAATTCTACCACAATTTATTGTTTCTATAAGTGCGATTATTTTTCCTTTTGTCTTCAAATTTTTTCGTTTTATTTTTCTTCTATGTTTTTGGAAATCGTGCCAGCTCAGTCATTTTGTTTGCTTGTGAGTTTCTTATTGATGGTTACTCTTTGTAATTTATTATGAAAACATAATATCTCAGAGAAATAATTTGCCTATCCACATGTCAGCTTTTTCATATGTAAAATTAGGAGGTTGTTCTAAAGTCCTACTCATTTATATACCCTCTAATTTTTGATTAGAGGGAGAAAATAGGCTATATCTTCTTGAAGCAGCCTTATTTGGAGTTTTAAAAGTTTGTAATTTCCTTTACCATTTTGGGAGATAGAGAACAATTCCAGAGAAAAGAACCATGGTCCTGCCTCTGCTTCCCCAGGAGTAATTCTGTGCTTAGTCTTTTTAGTAGAGTTCTGTGTTGGATTTTACTCAAGGAGAGGTTCTTAAAAAATAATAAAAAAAAAAGCAGCAGAATAAGGTTTTAAATCTATTACAAAGATGAAAATAAAATTAAGATAGTTCACTGATTATTGACTAACTGTACCCAACATGGTAAGTCAAAAATCAGTGGCAAACAGTAAGATCTCAGAACTTTGCATGTGTCCCTGACTTTCCATCTTTTTGGTTATTTTTCTCAATGGACATATATGAAGTGTGTTCCAATCATTTTGTTTGCTGCAAACTTGATAGGGCTAGAAAAAATGCTGAGTGAAAACTGAATAGAAAAAAACCAGCATCTTCAACAGCAATTTTCACAAATATTTAGTATTTTAGGAAATTTTATTATACAATAACTAAGAGGATAGGTTCAACCTGAGTGAAAGAAAATTTGGAAAATATGTGATAGATGTTTCCAAAATCTGAACAGTTGTCATGTTTATAATGAATTAATCAGAGTGGTTCCAGAAAATAATACTAGAACAAAATATAGTCAACACTAGTTTATTAATAGGTAGAACTTCCAAGCAAGCAGTAGTGTTTAAAAAATTAGTGGGCTGTCATCTGCAGAAGTTAGTTTATTTATTACTAGAAGCACTTGAACATCAAAATTGCTGGGCTCTTCTAAACAGAATCCTCAACATAGGTGGTGGATGAAGTAGATGGAATTGAAGCTGCTTTCTAATTCTACAGTGGTATACATTGCAAATTAAACCTCCAAAGGTCATACTTATTGTAACACTTTGGTTCACAATTGCAAATCATTTTAAAGATAAGGCAGAATGAATAACTGCATGAATAAATAAAATTATAAAAAATATTTAAATATTTATGTTCAGAGTTTACATCATTACAATGTTATTTTCTGGACATTTACTTGTCATAAAATAATTATATGTCAAGAAGAAGTTAAATATTTGTGAATAAAAGTATACACAAAAATAAGAAAAAAAATATACTTGTATAGTTACTAAAACCATCACCAATACTATTGGCATTTTCATTCTCTTGTTCAGTTTTACTCAAGTGCATAATTCCAGAAGGCGCAGGTTTTTGTTTTGTTTTGTTTTGTTTTATGGAATTTCATTCTTGTTGCCCAAGCTGGAGTGCAATGACGCAATCTTGGCTCACTGAAATCTCCACCTCCTGGGTTCAAGCGATTCACCTGCCTCAGCCTCCCGAGTAGCTAGCTGAGACTACAGGCGCCCACTACCATGCCTGGCTAATTTTTTGTATTTTTAGTAGAAATGGGGTTTCACTATATTATCCAGGCTGGTCTCGAACTCCTGACCTCAGATGATCCACCCACCTCAGCCTTCCAAAGGAAGGCACAGCTTTGAAGCATACTGAAACCTCAGCAATATACTATGGCGGGAAAAAGGTGGAAGCTCAGCCAAGGTGGCCCTTGGACTAGCACATACATGTCTTGGAGAGAAAAACTAACTGTCAAACTGAACGTTCTAAAGGCATTGGGCACAATCTAAGTATAGCAATGTCTTATCCAGAGGTAATCTCCTCATTTGGCAGCAGCATTCTCTGTCCAGGTCATCAGTACCTTCACAGCTGCACCCCACCAGTCCTGGGCACATGGACAACAGATCAAGCTCCCCCAGTATCGCATAAGTTAGGCACCAAAGAGTTAGCAAGGGTATTCAGTTCCCACTTAATTGATTTGCATATCATGCGGGCTCTGGTTTCAGTACTAATTGAAGTACTAAGCAGAAAACCAGGACAGTGTTCCAACCTAAATATCCAAGAAACTCAACTATAGGATTCAATTTCTTTGTAAAAATCATCTGAAGTCTCAAGGTTGTCGAAAGCCCATCTATTTCCATTGGAATTGTCTCAGGAACTACACGGACTACAAGGATATCAAGGAAAGGGCACAGTATCTGTGAACTGTAATCAGAAAAGTAATAGGCTCAGTGGGTAGTTCCCATCTCTAACTATCAAAAATATAATGCATTATTTTTAATAATTTCTTGAGGACAAATTCACAAAACACGAATTAACCATCTTAAATAAAAAATTCAGTGGCATTTTATACATTTACAATGTTGTGCAACTAGCTCGAGTTCCAGAGCATCTCTATCAGTCCAAAGTAAATTGTCTCACCTATTGAGCAATTTGTCTCTATGCCCTGCAGCCCCTGGAAACCATTAATTTGTGTCCCTTCCCTATGAGTCATCTATTCTAGGTGCTTCATATAAATGGAATTTTAGAATATATGACCTTTTGTCATATATTCTAGAATCCTAATCCTAGAATATTATAGAACATACAACAGAAGACGATCTGTCTTCTCTCATTTAACATAACACTACATTGTAATATATATCAGTACTTCACTCCTTTTTATGACTGAACAATATTCCATACACACACACACACACACACACACACATATGCATATCACATCTTTGCCCATTTATACATTGATGGATATTTAGTCAATTCTATATCTTGGTTATTGTCAATCGTGCTGCTATGCACATGTGTATGCATGTACATGTTTGAGTATTTGTTTTCAATTCCCTTGAGTATAGAGATAACTCTATGTTTGATTTTCTGAGAAATTACCAAACCGTTTTCTGTAGCAGCTGAACCATCTTACATTCCCTTTGGTAATATATGAGCGTTCCAATTTCTCCACATCCTTATCAACACTTCTTATTTTCTGATTTTTAATGATACCCATTCTATTATAAAAATAGTGAGTGTAAAGTGGATCTCACTGTGGTTTTAATTTGCACTTTCCTAGTAACTAATGATGTTGAGCCATGTTTTTTCCATGTTCTTAGTAGTTATTTGTATGTTTTCTTTGGAGAAATGTTTATTCAAGTCTTTCTCCTATTTTTAATTGGATTGTTTGTTTTCTTGTAATTTATATTCAAGAAAAGTCCACTAGATGAAAATAAAAATGTTATTTTGTTAAACGTTTCAAAGAGATTAATTTTGTAGATGGTACAACCATCTGATTTCTTTACTTTTTGTAAACCCTTTAAAATTACTTCCAAATATGATTTCAAGAAAAAAATAAACTTGTTAATTTTGGAAGTTGTAAAGTAGATACAGTTAAAACTGACTTGCATAACACCAAAGAAAACATTTTAATTCCCTAAGCCAGTAGTGGAGGTAAACTGAGAACCAACCTAATTTTCACCACAGGGCCCTCTGGAACTAGAGGAACTAAAATGATGACTGAATGTGAAGAGGCAGATTCCTAGAACGTCACTCCTACTGCATTCTTTGCCTCCACTCCATACCCCTTCCTTCTTCACTCAGGTAGGACTCTCTCTGGAATGCATGACAACATGCACAGTTAAGAGCTTGGATGTGATCCTGGAAACGGGCTTAAGTGACCTTATGAACACCGAATGCTGATTGCAAACACTCTCAACCTTCTTCCTCTAGTTGACTTCTATGGCTGTGCCAGCCAGTCCTAGACCCTTCTAGAAGAAAGCCAGACGATACATTTCTGAGGTATTTTATTAGTTCAAAAGAAAAAAGCTAAGCCGAATAACATCATGTTTCTTTTTTAAAAAAAGCTCATGTATATCACTGTCCAGGAAAACTCCAAATCAATCAGCCTCTTCATCTGCTAAGAAAAAAAAAGTTCAAAACAAATGAAGATTAACATTCAGAAACACAAGATATTATATGACTGAAGCAAGAAGAAACGTTATGTAAAAAGAAATAGAAAACTATAAACAACAACTGGAAATTAAATACATATTAACAGAGTCTTAAAACCACATAGAAGTCTAGACAACAACATTGAAAAGAAAAAAAGAAAAAAATTTTCAGACTTAGAAGAACAAGGCAAAGATAGGGGAATAAAAATTAAAAAAAAAAGTAGAACAGTTTAATATCCAAAATTATACGGTTCCTGAAAGAAAAAAATAGAGAATACGAGAATAAACAGAAATTAAAAGTCATTGAAATAATTAGAGAACATTTCTAAAAATAAGTTGACAGACTGAAAGAGCTGAGTGCCAAGGAAAATAAATGAAATTAGACCAACACCAAGGAATAAAATTTCAGAACACAGCAGACAAAGAGAATATTCTGAAAGCTCCCAAAAAGAATAAAACATAAATCAGCATGGGTTCAGACATCTTAACAGAAGTACTAGAAACAACAATCAGTGGAACTATGCCTTCAGAATTGCAAAGGAAAATTATTTCCAATTCAGATTTTTACTCCCAGCCAAACTGTCACTTGAGTATCAGAATAGAATACAGTGTTCTCTAATATTGACAATCTGTCTAACAATTCTTTCACTAGCAACAGAATATACTCGTCCAAAACAAAAAATAAATTTAAAATAGAGAGATATGAAATACAGATACAAGAGACAGAACACAAGAGTTAGGCAAAGCATTAGGGCTTGGAGGAAGATAAAGGGAAGATCCAAAATTGGAGAGGTTGTAGCAGTGTGACTCAAGAAACAGACATACTGAGGGCTGCCATTTACTAAGAGTTTCATTGGTATGATACTGCCATCAGAATCTGATAGTGAAATGTCTAGCTGAGACTGGTCCAGCTCCATATCTCTTCTGAATCTGTGTTAATCCTGTACTGACGAATTTATTGTTCTTGTCTCTATGCCTTCCTACCCGGATTAGCTGAGAACACACATTCTCCTTCATACCGTTCCAGAAGTGTTTTGCTCTAATGTACGTCTGAGAGGTAGAGGTATAAAGGACAGAATAAGCTCAGCGGGCAAACATAGACACCATATATTAATAGAATACCAGTCCTTGGTCCAGCACTAAAAGCCATAACCCTGGTAAACTCTGCCCATGCCTCAACGCAAGATTCACACATAACCTTGCTCATTACACATGGTCTCTTATATCTTTAAAGAGACCTAAACCAAATTATTAGAAACTGTTTTTCTGGAAGCCTTCATCTAACAATGTAAGTATTGCCTTTCCTTTATATAGCTAGGGTGTGCTGGCTACTCGTTTTTTTAAAAAGTGAAACACATATCATTCAGGCCTATAAACACAGATGATAAATTTTTAAAGAAAAAGGAGGGAATGGGCAGCATATCATGCAAGGAAATGGTTTTCTTGACATTGGAAGAAGCACATGATTATGGAAAAGCAAAGAGATTTCTAAAGTACTTGTAATATTATAATTCTTAATCTGGAAGGTGCACATGGAGGTTTGTTTTACAATCTTCTTTAAGTTCTATGTATATATGAGCTGCTTTTCTGTATTATGATACATTTCTCAATTTTTTTAAAAACTGTGGCTCAACTAAGATGGTTAAAAGTCCAGAACTCCTAAACACAGCAAGCTGGGAAACTTTCCACAGTCCCAGATGATTAGTATCCAAGAATGGCAGCTCCCACAAAAACAAGTTACTTCACATATTCAAATTTTATTACTATAGTAATTAAATCATGCAACTTTTGTTCTGTTAAAATATTGACCAATCTCTTTTTAGTGACCTGCTGCATTGATGGCCCACTAATATGTAATATGGAAAGTTCCAATTTGGTAACTAAAATTGAAAGTATAAGTAGCATCTCTTCCTTTGGATTTAATTGCATGGAATATGGAGGAAAATTAAATTTGGGAGAATAAAGCAATTATCATTTGTGGTTTATGTGTTAAAATCAGCCCTGTAGTTGTAGACGGGATTAAGTAATTATAGGTTGGAAAGACAGCTGCAAAGGTATTTTAAATATATCATAATTCAAGAATTCTTATATTGTAATTGAATGTTTGGTATAATAATCTGAAATTATTTTTATGTCTGGGTAATGAAAATGCAATAAAAAGTTTAATTAGAAAAAATGCAGTGGATAAGAAGATAATGGAAACAAACTTTGAGAGAATATAATCATGCCTTATATCATGAATGTATATTTAAGACACCATCAAGTGCAATAATTAAGTTAAAGATAATCAAGGAAAATTGCTATAGAAATATATTAATATGACGGTAATTTCTTTTTAATTATTTTTAAACATTATATCCAAGGATCTTAATGCATTTTATATTACCAATTAACTCTGTAATAAGGCAAGTATTTCCCTTCATTTCTATTATGATCCTGCTAAACTGAGTCAAAGAGGAGAAAATTGTCTACCTATTTCAGAGTAGCAGTAACTACACTAGACCTGTAGCATGAAGTATATACTCTGGGAGCCCCAGTGAGTCCCCAAAATACGAAATGTGATAATACATTTAAAAACAGAAGATTATATTAGGATGCTATTAAGCATCCCTCAGGGGAGGTTCAATTAACTAAGTGACTCTGCCCTGCATAGTCAACATCACTGGTACATTCCAATTCATGACTATGCAGAATTACAAATCACATCATGCCACACTCACTTTTCAAAAATTAAAAATGTATCACTTCAAATACCAAGAATGTATTACGTCCTTTTCAAGTGCAATTTTAATTTTAAAATAGTTTCCAAACTAGTCCTACTGTGGATACGCCTCAGGAATATTAATTGCATTAGAGTCAATGACTAATCTTTTTTTTTTTTTTTTTTTTGCATTTCTTTCTGCAATTTGTCTTTTTTTTTTATTATACTTTAGGGTTTTAGGGTACATGTGCACAATGTGCAGGTTTGTTACATATGTATCCATGTGCCATGTTGATTTCCTGCACCCATTAACTCGTCATTTAGCATTAGGCGTATCTCCTAATGCTGTCCCTCCCCCCTCCCCCCACCCCACAACAGTCCCCGGAGTGTGATGTTCCCCTTCCTGTGTCCATGAGTTCTCATTGTTCAGTTCCCACCTATGAGAGAGAATATGCGGTGTTTGGTTTTTTGTCCTTGCGATAGTTTACTGAGAATGATGTTTTCCAGTTTCATCCATGTCCCTACAAAGGACACGAACTCATCATTTTTTATGGCTGCATAGTATTCCATGGTGTATATGTGCCACATTTTCTTAATCCAGTCTATCGTTGTTGGACATTTGGGTTGGTTCCAACTCTTTGCTATTGTGAATAGTGCCGCAATAAACATACGTGTGCATGTGTCTTTATAGCAGCATGATTTATAGTCCTTTGGGTATATACCCAGTAATGGGATGGCTGGGTCAAATGGTATTTCTAGTTCGAGATCCCTGAGGAATCGCCACACTGACTTCCACAATGGTTGAACTAGTTTACAGTCCCACCAACAGTGTAAAAGTGTTCCTATTTCTCCACATCCTCTCCAGCACCTGTTGTTTCCTGATTTTTTAATGATGGCCATTCTAACTGGTGTGAGATGGTATCTCACTGTGGTTTTGATTTGCATTTCTCTGATGGCCAGTGATGATGAGCATTTCTTCATGTGTTTTCTGGCTGCATAAATGTCTTCTTTTGAGAAGTGTCTGTTCATGTCCTCTGCCCACTTTTTGATGGGGTTAAGGACTAATCTTTATTGAAAGCCTACTACAGTCAGGAACTCTACTTGGATCTTTATGTGTTACCTTTGTTTAATTCTCAAAATAATTCAGTAGGTTAGGCATTTGTGTTGTCCCTGTTTCCAGAAGGTCGTGACTCTAAGTAACTAGTCCAAGTCAACACAGTGAGTGAGTGAAAGATGAGGCAGCCAATGGCTTGAAGCGGGGAGAATATATTTTTGCATTCCAAAAGCATGCTTTTCATTTTAACTGTTAAGTGCTGGAAGACTCAGATTATAGATTTTATATCATAAGTCAAACTGTGAGGGGAATGCACAGAGAAATAAGAGCATGTTCTCCCCCATGGAGAGGATATGACATTATCTGGCCTGTGGAAGGAGTATAGAGGAATCTCAGACTGGAGAAAACCAAGTTAAAGGCTGGTGTAGGACTCCTTCCTCTTCCCAATCCCAGCCTTTACTTTGAACTAAGTTCTAGGGAAAATTAAATCAACAAAAACCTAAGATAGGGTTAAAGGAAATGAAAGAACAGAGGTGTTTGTGCCTGGGCAACAGAGCAAGACTCCGTCTCAACAAAAAGAAAAGAAACTTCTGTGGCCTGAAACAATGTATACTCATTTTAAAAATGGCCCCTCTAGGCTTGCCTCTCACTTTCATATCAGTATTCTTACTACTTTCTCTTATATTTTCCCAATTTCATGGTCATATTTACAACAATAGATCTTCTGACTCCCGCTGTTATTCTGTTTCCCACATTCTCTCTCTCACTCACCCATAGCTTAGCATTTACAAGTATAGAAGAATATAGCAAATAAGTGTTTGTTTGCTTTTTTTTTTTTTTTGCTATTCTTATTTGCTATTCTCTCCAGATTACTCTTGTAGACAATCTGGGCACGTTCCTCTTTTAAAATGCGAGGCCTGCAGTGTTTGGCATCCTTTTTCTTCTAGTTTTAAAAATGTATAAAAGAATAATCCCCAAAAAGAGTTTCCCACGAAAAGAGAATCGGAAACTATTTATGGAGTAGATACGGATCTATAAACAGTGATCTCTAAAACCTCTTTTCTTTTTTCAATCCCCCCTCTGTTCCAGAATGTGTTTCATTAATCTCCCAGCATACTGTCTGAGATCTGTAATTTTTTTTAATTTTTCTTTAAGTTCTGAGATACATGTGCAGAACGTGCAGGTTTGTTACATAGGTATACATATGTGCCATGGTGGTTTGCTGCACCTATCAACCCACCACCTAGGTTTTAAGCCCCACATCCATTAGGTGTTTGTCCTAATGCTCTCCCCCAACCTTGTCCACCAATCCCCTGACAGGCCCCAGTGTGTGATGTTCCCCTCCCTGTGTCCATGTGTTCTCATTGTTCAACTCCCACTTGTGAGTGAGAACATATAGTGTTTGGCTTTCTGTTCCTGTGTTAGTTTGCTGAGAATGATGGCTTCCAGCTTGTTCCATGTCCCTGCAAAGGACATGAACTCATTCTTTTTTTATGGCTGCATAGTATTCCATTGTGTATATGTGACGCATTTTCTTTATCCAGTCTATCATTGATGGGTATTTAGGTTGGTTCCAAGTCTTTGGTATTGTAAATAATGCTGCAATAAACATACATGTGTATGTGTCTTTATAGTAGAATGATTTATAATCCTTTGGGTATATCCCAGTAATGGGGTTTGTAGGATCAAATGGTATTTTTGGTTCTAGATCTTTGAGGAATCACCACACTGTCTTATACAATGGTTGAACTAATTCACACGGCTACCAGTAGTGTAAAAGCATTCCAATAAAACCTGTCTCTCAAGTTTGGGTATAGGGTCCAGTGCTGAAATAGGCTTGATAAAGGAGCTTTTGCCAAGATAGGAATGCACAGGACTCATCTTAGTATCTCAGTGTACAAGAACAAACCACAGTTGGTCATCTCCAGGAGGGTGTGGGCTTGTGCAAAATTAAATCACACAAACACTGCCTGATTTGATTAAGAAGGATTTAAAGCAGAAAGACTAAAAACAAAACAAAACAAAAAAACAGAAAAAGAGGAAGCCTGATACTATACAGAATATCAGGTGTGTCACAGTGAAGAACAAACAAGTCATGAACATTGCCTATTAATCAAAATAAGAAATATATGGGAAGGAATATGGCACTCATACCTGGCCCAGGGCCTCAGCTTTAGTGATTAATGCAGAGACTGTGGATGTTAAAAGAAGTAAAACTGCGTTTTTATCCTATAGGTCACATAGGACTTATCAAAATATCTCATGTACCCCATAATATATACACCTACTATGTATCCCTAAAAATTATGCTTGTACTTTAAAATTCTCCCATTTTAAAAGGGAAATGTGGCGGCCTGTGCTCAGATTGTCCACAACAGTAAACTGGAGGGATTAGCAAATAGATATTCTCCTATGCTTATAAACGCGAATTTATGGTGGGTAAGAGAAAGAATGTGGGAAACAAAATAACATGTAGTGTGGTTAATTTTATGTGTCAACTTGACTGGGCCATGAGATGCCCAGATATCTGGATAAACATTATTTCTGGGCATGTCTCTGAGGGTGTTTCTGGAAGAAATTAGCAGTTGAATTGGTGGACTGAATAAAGCAGATGGCCCTCCTCAATGTGGGTGGGCATTATCCAACCTGTTGAGGACTCAAATAGAATAAAAGGGCTGAGGATGGTTAAATTAACTCTGCCTGACTACTTGAGCTGAAATATCAATGTTCTTCTGTCTTCGGACTTGAACTGGGACTTAACGCCATCAGTGCTTCTGAGTTCTTGGGCCTTTAGAGACTGGAATTATACCAGCTTTCCTGCGTCTCCAGCTTGCAGACAGAAGATCCTGGGACATCTCAGCCTCCGTAATCGCATAAGCCAATTCCCTATAAAAACCTCATTTAAGATATAGATAGAAATGATAGTGATAGAGAGAGAGATGGAGATAGAGATATCTCCTATTGGTTCTGTTTCTCTGGAGAATCCTGACTAATACGCACTGAAACCATGACGGTAGATGATAGATACCATCAGCAAACAGTAGAGTAGTTTGGAAGACTTTCCAAAGGCAATAGAGAGTAATGGGGCTGGCATAAAGGGAATCAAATGGGATCCCAGGCATAATGTTCTTTGGAAAGTGAAAGGGAGAGCTAAGGCCACATGTGAGCAAAGAAGAATGAAAAACCCAAGTCAACACACCAAAAGATGATCTTAAGAGTGGATAGAATAGAATTTTAGAAACAGAGTTATGACTAGAAAGAGCTAACAATATCTAGACACAGTTTTTATTTATCATATATCCCAGAGTCTTGTAGAAATAATTTTCTAAATGTAAGCAGGAAATCGTCCCACAGCTTGTTTTCTTTGGGGAAATAGGTTGGATTTCCTAGGAAGGAGATGACATGGAAAATAAAAAGAAATTACCAGAAAATCCAGTTTCAAAATATTTTGCCATCTTACCTAATAATCTTGAACCTAATTTATCTTGTGGGAAATAATTTCATAATTAAATAGAAAATATAAAACTTTAAGATATATGTGGACTAGATGATAATATTTTATGTTTCTGAGTATCGTTAGCTTTTACTAAATGCTTTTTACATGCATCATCTCACTTCCACCAATGATCTACAAATTAAATAAGACACATATGGATTTATCCATAATCCATTTTATGGATAAGAAAGTTGTGATTTCAGGCAGTTTAAGTAGGTAGCCCAAGGTTTCAAAACTAATAGCAGAGCTGAGACAAAACACCTTTTCAGTATGCTTTAAGTTGAGTGATTTTCACACAATATCTCACTGACTTAGTAAAATGTGCATGGCTGGAAGTGGACCAGGACTATGCTAGGGGCAGGGCGTTATCTAGGCAGAGAATTTGATTTCTGAGAGTATTTCAGAACAAAGCAATACCATTTGAAGATAAACTCAAGAAACTCAAGGAATAACACCAACATATTGATTTATTTAACTAGGGATCTAAATATTTTCTTGGATATATTTGGATTACTACCCACAGAAAATAAATCTAAGGAGACTTCCAAGATGAAGGCAAAACTCTAAACAAAGTTAGTTCTATCACTTTATGATTAACATGGGTCTACCTTGAGAGTGTACTATTCTTGTGGACATCAGCTAACTTCAGATCAAACAGTCTTAGTTTCAGTTGGCCAAAGCCACTATTTAGTTTATTTTGGAGCTATCCAAGGTGCTCATCTCGAACTGTAGCTTTCAGCTTATCAAGCCCACCTAGGAACTTTTCTGGTCCTATCTGTTACATTGATAAAATGACTGTGATTTTCTTTTTTATTTAACCACAATCTATAGTAAGTAACACACATAACACACATAACTGAAAAAAAAAACCCTATGATATTTTCTATTCTATTTTTCTTTACTGTAAAGAAAAGACTCTCTTTATAACCCATTAAATTGGTTTCATGACTCACGAATGGATTCTGACTCACAGTGTAGAAAAGAAAACTGAAAAGGACTATTTATATGTTTATTTTTGAGACAAGGTCTTGCACTGTCGTACAGGCTGGAGTACAGTGGCATGATTACAGCAAACTGTAGACTCAACCTCCTGGGCTCAAGTGATCTTCCCACCTCAGCCTCCCAAGTAGCTAAGACTACAGGCATGTGCCACCATGCTCAGCTACTTATTTGATTTTTTTTTCACAGAAATTAATTCTCACTATGTTGCCCAGCCTGGTCCTGAACTCTGGGACTCAGGCCATCCTGACTCCTCGGCCTCCCAAAGTGCTGGGATTACAGTTGTGAGCACCACACTCAGCCTGAAAAGGACTATTAATGACCATACTCATTGGATATACCTCTTTGTCTCATGTCTTATTCACCACACCTGCCTTTGTCCTCTTGCCTTGAATGTGTGTTCAGTCCTGTCACTTTACTGCATTTTCAAAATGACATCAGGTAAGTTCCTAAAGAAACCATGGTCAATTTGATTTGATCTCTAATATACATCCTCCACTAACCCAAGACCATGCCCCTTCACTCAAATATAATAAAGCTAGAGAGATCATGGGGTGGGGGAAATAACTGAAGTCTGAATTGAGAGTGCTGTTTCCAAAGAGGATCTGCCAAAGAAAGACCAAAGACACCAAACACAGGTAGCCATTCATATCATTTTTCTGTTTCTCACCCCACGTGCTTTTCTTTCATTTTTAGCAACTCAAGGGCAAATGTAAACCACTCTATTGCTCATGACCACCTTTCATCCACATCAAAGTTTGCAAGTAACACTTTCTTTAAAGTCATACAATAACTATAAGGTCTGAATTATTCTCTTCACTTCTGTGGATGTGAAAACTTAGCTTCCAGGAGGTGAAATAGATTTCCCAAGATAAAATAGGTAGGATGTGATGGACATTGTAAGCTTAGTATATCAATTAGACAAATAAGAATTGTTTAGAAGTGCATTACATAATGCACAGTTTAAGAACATGAACAGTTTAGATACAACATTATAAACTAGCATATATTAAGTAAGTAAAAAATAATGAAGCATCCATCATTACTTTAAAAAGCTATTAGACCCTTAATCCTTGTGCTATTGCACAATTTAATCACTGAGTGACATTATTTTAACAACCCTGGCTATAAGATAAACAATCTTAAGTAATCTTCTAATGAGAAAATAAAGCAAGGATCTTTTTCAACCATAGTACAACAATCTGGAGTAACTATCATCTACCCCGAGTAGAGCAGTGATCATCTTAAACTCAGTCTTAATCAGGGGAAATGATGAGGGAAAAAATATCGAGTTTTACTCCTGTCCCTTGTGTTTTTCTGAAAGCTTTTAGAAATTCCAATAAATATTTGAACCATTAGAAACATGGGCAGGAGCAACATTAAGAAATAGAAATGGATCCAAGGTGTTTTGAGAAATATTAAGACATAAGGGAATATGAAGGCAAGAAGACAGAGAGCTATAGTTTTTGAGTCTGTAAATGAGATAATATATTTTTCAATTAGTCAAATAATAATATATAAAAGTAAACAATAATTATGGGGGTAATTATTCCAAGATAATGCA
The DNA here is from genome assembly GCF_006542625.1 of Nomascus leucogenys. Taxonomy (NCBI): domain Eukaryota; kingdom Metazoa; phylum Chordata; class Mammalia; order Primates; family Hylobatidae; genus Nomascus; species Nomascus leucogenys. Next base: position 106,461,205 of record NC_044389.1, read on the forward strand.
TTCAACCATTTTTCACAGGGTAGGAGTTTCTAGAGGTAGGGATATCTGAGAAGATCTGAAGAGTCACTGGAGTGAAAAATGAAGGGCTGGAACACAAGAACCATGAGGAAAGGGTAATAGTTACAGCCATTTGGGCAAATGAAAAGAAAGCAAACGGTGACTGAAAAAGTCTTCAAATCAATTCACGTGTATTGTAAGAACGAGTCCAACATTGTTACATTCCAACTTTTTGAAATGCTTTAATTGCCTTAAAATCATTTATATTACACATATATAAATAAAGTTAAAGTGAGGCAGTCATTTAAGTATTAGCACAGGCCACATCGAAGGGAAACGACCGTTCCTAAAATTCTCAATTAGGCTATAAATGCAAGATGAGCTGAAGGGAAATAGGTGATTTCCATTCTGTAGTGTGTATATATGAGGTTTTATTCTCATGACAAGAAACAAACCATGCAAATCTCTTTAATTTCTAGCATTTCAGCTTTCTAGAATTATTTTCCTGCCTAATTGAAATTCGCCACACTATTGTGATGACAAAGTATAATTTTACACTTTTTATGTAGTTTGTGTCTTTAGCAACAATATATTTCACAACTGATAGAGACCTAACATGAGTATAATATCCTCAAGAAAATACAATTTCATCTGCCTTTCAGAAATGTATTGTTCTAGACCCTCCAGAGGACTCAAAGCTGTGCCTTGGATGACGCCCCCATAGAAAAATTCAATTACCTATTTTTCTATATTTCTTTGACTAAAAAAGAAACACTCAAAAATCAACCCACAACAGTACATGGGGGTCAAAGAAAGAAATTATATGGAGACTACAGAGGAACCTACCAACTGAAACAATGTTAATTGAAGAAATTATGTAAATGATTCATTTTTCAAATTCTCTACCATCATTTTCATTAAAAAATGATAATAGTATGATAATAGTGGCAAATTGGTTTTATGATCCATATCATCTAATAAATTTTCGATTTCAGGTGTTCTCTAATTCTGCTTCAAAGGAACATCTGTGTTCTACCCATTGAACTGAGACAATCTGCCGAAAAAATGACAGCACCTCTCAACTAGTAATAAAAAAAAAAATTTTTTTCAGATTTTTTTCTCATAAAACTTCCTCAACCTTTGATAATGTATGTACACTAGACTCTAGTAAGAATGATTATACATTCTGTTAATTTAGTATAATTTAGAAGTTATACATTTAGTTATTTTAAATTAATTGTGTCAATATTTCATTCTCCTCTCCCCAGAGCATCCGGGTCTAGGTGATGTGAACTTTAGAGCAGGACTTAGAATCCAGGCATTTGGCTCTTTCCCTAGCATCCTGCCTTCCAGATCTAAATGCTTTAGTAAGATTTTTGAAATACGAAAAAGAAAATATTTCACAATATTTCTAAGATTCTTGATGAAAAAGTACATAGATCTAATCAGACATTTGATTGAATAATGCTTTTATTTTTCAATCCAAAACATTGAAAGTCTCTGGGGGCTGTTCCTTTTTAAAATTTTGCATTTATCACACAAAATTAAGTATAAAAGGAGTGAAGCAGAGAATAGAGATTTACCCCAATAAGGGTATTCACTGAAGTCCTTATTTGAACAGGTTCAGTAAAAGGTGAATATTAAGATAGGAAACTAGAAGATGAATAATACAGCAAGGGAAATCCAGACACCTGAGCATTCATAATAAACTTTTATCTCTATAGATTTATAATTCTCAAGTAGGAAAATTTCTCTCTCCATTTTCTACCTCAACTTTTCAACGTAGAATTTTGTCATATGAGATTCCTTAGTCAGTAATTTCCAAGAGCTTTCATGTGAAGACACAAAAGTGGCCAGGTGTGGTGATGGGCACCTTCAATCCCAGCTACTCAGGAGGCTGAGGTAAAATAATCATTTGAGCCCAGGAGTTCAAGGCCTGCCTGGGTAACATTGAGAGACCCCTGTCTTTGGAAAAATGGTTTTAAAAATGATAATATTTGGAATATATTACAAGGCAGCATGGGCAAGAGTCATCCAGGGACTCCGGATGCCTCAGTCTGTGTGCAGAGGGGCTGAGGGGATTGATAATATCATGGCCCACCTACCACCTGCTAAGTCCTGACACTCAATTGGGAAGCCTCCCACTTCTTAGACTATCTTAGAAAAGAGAATCATTTTCTTACTGAGACTAATGATTGCTGGAAATAACTTTATTTATCTGTCATGTACCTTACATGCATGATCTCAACTCACCCTTTAACCAAATGTATGAGATAGGATCTATTATTAAACCAGTTTTTTGGCTGGCAAAATGACGAATCTGGAATTCAACCATTAGGTTTCTAACAATGTAGTTTCCAAAATACTATGTGCTTCCATGTCTCTTTTGAGTCAGAAAACTAAATTAGTATTTCAAAATAATATAAAGCGTTTAAGGTCAGCAAGCAATCTGATGATAAAGCTAATATTCTAAACCCTGGGAAATATATTACACCAGTGGAAAATCCATAGGCACCACAAAAGCCAATGAAAATCTATGGATAGTTTATTAGAGAAAGAAAATGTAGTGAATATTTCTCATTTCAAATTTTCTGACACTAGAATCATTACTTAAAAGTCTTTCTAGAAAAAGGGCTCTTACATAGCAGACATGTTTTATTGGCATAGTTATCTAACTGAATATCTAGGTACGGCAATTTAAATAGAAAAGAACATAAACATCCCATTCCCTCAGCAAAATAAAATATATATATTTATATGTACACATTCCTAAAAGCCTTGCTTACATACGATTACTTAAAAACTCTGTGTCATCAGTATTTCTAAATGTATTACCAAATAAGTGAGAGATTTTAGATAATTTTCAGTTCACAGTACAATTCTTTGAAATTAACCCACAAATTGGTTTTACCTTATATTTATATTTTATCAAACCCATCTTTCTGACGTAGGCAATTCTTTTCTTGAGATTCTTACCAAGATGGTTATCATGCACAGAGTACACACTAGCCTTTAGTGGTTTTAATCTCAGCTTAACATCTGTGCGTTTAGTACAATTCTTTTCTTTCATCTGATCATGTACATGCTAGGATGTCAAAACTGAAGTCTTCTGACATATCAGTCATAGGTCCTAGAAAATGTGGAAAACCCTTCAAGGTTTCAAATTCAGTTTAAGCAAGAAAACTAGAAAGTTCATCACAATGATAAACTATATTATCAAATCTTAATGAATGACATTTATAGTTGGTGCACAGCCAAATACGCTTTTTTATTATCGTTTGAGTTCAATGTCTCATCAACTGAGAGGCAGGAGGGGAAAAAGCAAGTTTTATTACAAATTGTCATCAAATTCAAATACAACCTTTCTTGGTTACTGGGCTTCTCCACAAAGGATTTCAGACTAACATGCCTATAAACAATGAAATTTACCTAAAATGCAGTTTTCTGGAAACCGAGCTGTTTCATTGGTTTGTGAGCAAAGCTCACTCTTGTACTATATTTTTCTCTCCTCACAATTCATTTCCCTTAATTAGCTTCAAAGTTTTCCCACCATCAATTTGAGAATGAAATTTCACTTAACTTGACAAAAAACCCATAATAATAAAGGCAACAATTGCATTTACAGGTAGCTAAAACTTCAGAGGTCTTCAAGACAACTAATAAATTCATGGGAAATTCACCTCTTTGAAGAGACTGGTAACAGAGCTCCAGATCTTCTTAATAGACAGCTCATTACTGCAGATTGTCTATGCAAATTGTACACTGACTCGGCCCTCAGGGAAGGGTTTTTTGTTTTCTGTCTCGGGTACTAACCTAGTATAACTTGCCGTATAACTGCCCTCTTGCCAGTAATGTTAATGATGGTGATTATTAGTAATAACTCTGAGTAATGAGGTTTTCTTCCTTGTACTCAAAATAATTGTTCCACGTAAATCCACAGCAATTTTTACAGCACGCTAAAGATTAGTAACATTAGAAACTTGGCAAATCTTACTTAGAGAGGCATTTTACCTAATGATCTAATCCATCAGTTCCTAGGCTCAGTCAGGAGACTCAGGACCGAATGATCTCCCCTCTTTCCACAGTAGCACTAGCAAATAATTTAGTCACCAAGCTACATTTTTAGGAGTTTTTTTTTTTTTTTTTAAGTGCTCTGAAAAATGTAAAGTCTAGTTTAAGCAAGGGAAGCCTGTGAGGGCATGAATATACGAAATGTACTGAAGGTTAGTCACATAGACTGAGCAATACCTTAATTGATCATTAAGTAAACATGACTTAGTTTTTAGACAAAATTGTTCTTATACTTCGATGTCTAGACTCATTTCTAACCATGCCAAACTTACAGTGTGTCAATCATGTGAGCTAGTGTATGAGAGTAAAGAAGAGGTTAGAAATATGAGCTATGTGAGTTTTTTCTCAATCTCATCACTGCTCACACATTCCAGAACCTCTGATTTTTTTTTTTTTTTTTTTTTTTTTTTAAAGAACAGACCGGGCGCGGTGGCTCACGCCTGTAATCCCAGCACTTTGGGAGGCGGAGTTGGGTGGATCACGAGGTCAGGAGATCGAGACTATCCTGGCTAACACAGTGAAACCCCATCTCTACTAAAAATACAAAAAAAAATAGCCGGGCATGGTGGCGGGCGCCTGTAGTCCAAGCTACTCGGGAGGCCTGAGGCAGGAGAATGGCGTGAACCTGGGAGGCGGAGCTTGCAGTGAGCCGAGATGGCGCCACTGCACTCCAGCCTGGGTGACAGAGCGAGACTCCGTCTCAAAAAAAAAAAAAGAAAGAAAAATAACATATGTATGGAGAAAGTCACTACTGGTCTTCCTATCCATTTTTTCTAACCTCACTGTCAGTTCTTCCCAAGAAAGATGTGGGACCACACATGCCAATGAAGAGGGTATGGGAAAGGCAGGGAATGCAGGTTGGCTGTCTTGTCTTGCTTTTACATGGTGCTGTTTACAAATAAGAACTAGGCTGACCAGAGACAAGAACTCAATTTCACATCCTAGAAAGTTCCTTCTTTGTCCAAAGAAACTTCAAATAATTGGATCTTTTCAACATATGGGAAAGTAGCACAAGTTTTCCTACTTCATTAAGGGGCCCTTGATGCAAACAAGGGCATAAGTAGAGGTCAGTAATCTATTCATAATTCCACCTCTGTTGTACGTGGATTTCATATATATGTATATTTCTAGCTGTTTATGTTTGTGTGCCTACTTCTAGACCAACACCGTCTCACTTTATTTATTATAATAACATAGCAAGTCTTGATATTCAGGAGGAGAAGTCATCCTTAATCTGTATTATCCCTCTCCAGCTTTGGGGTTGCCCTACAATTTACCATATGAATTTAACTTAATTCATTGTCATGACACACACTGTTAGTATTTTTAGTAGAACTGCAGGTTTTTTCAATAGAAATGTCCAGCTTAGGGTTTTGAGTTTCTCATTAATGATCACAATATATATTTTATATTTATTTCTAATATACTATTTAATTCAGAAAGTTTTTATTTCATTGATTAATATTTATTTGTTTTCTACGTCATTCATTTCTTATGTTTTTGTTTTCTATAATATATTTATTGACTTTTTCTAGTTGGACATATTATTTATTTTCAATATATTTAATCTATTGAAGGCTATTTCTAAGCATGACTTTCACTTCATCCAAAAAGTGTTGTTCTATGTACCTTCTTAGTTATTTAGTTAAAAATATTTCACAAATTGCATTGAGATTTCTTTTTAACTCGTAATTTATATAGTAATGCATTTTTAACTCCCAAAAATAGAGGGTTTTTCTTTTTAAATTGTTAACTTTAAATTTATTTTAATTACAATCGAGTAATGAGATTCAGTTTCCTGTTGTAGAAATATATTTGTGTTCTTCTGCCTCCTTAGGCCCACAACTTCACATAAACTTCATATTTTGGAAGTAGTATTTTTCAGCTTCCTTGAGGCAAGCAGCTCTACCTCAACATCTACCTATAAGCCAAAACTTTGCTTCTGTGAATTTTCTCCAGTAGAGGATTTCTTAGTTTTCGTCATTCCATGGGAGTGGTACTTGGAAGTAGCAGAGTACACCAGAATAATAAAAACCCACTTGGTAAACCCTTGGCTTCATTTGTATGAATGAATCATTTTGTATATCAAGGAAAGATTTACCTCTTCAGGCATCTGGGTATGATGTTTATTGTTGCTTTTAAAAAATACTTTCAGTATAATCATTAGGTGTTTAGAGTATAAATAGGCACATCAAATAATGAATTTACTAGCATATTGGCTGGACACCCTAGATAATATTAATAATTGCTATATCAACCACCATAGAATGAGATATTATTATTCCATGGCATAAAGAAACAACCCTACAGAAGTTAAGAAACCTGCCAATCAGACTTAATGAAGCCCCAGAAGAGAGGAACGCAATCACTCAAGAAAACCTTTTCACATACATGTTTGAAAGGAATTTTTAAATTTTGAGAGTTTTAAAAATATTATTTTAAAAAACTTTTTAAAATGCTGAAATTCTGAATTGGCACAGCAAAAATACACCTATATCACTCCTCTTCCACACCTTTTCTCAGGCTTGTGTGAACATATACAAACATGCATACTTAGTGTTTTTATTTATAAATGATCATTATTTTTGTAGTACATCACCACCATTTTTTCTTAATACATTATGAATAATCTTTGCGCACATAGATCTAAAACACGTCTTTTTAACAGTTGCCTGATATTCCATAAATAGATATATAACATTTTATCATTTGTCTCATTGATGAGTTTTGAGGGATTGTGTAAGGTTTGGGGAAATTATGTTTAGTATTATTAAATTCTTCCTTTTAAAATCTGTGCAGCCAACTCATTGCCTATTACTTTGATCACTACTTGCTCTCTTTCAGACATCATGCCATCTGGACTCTCCAAGTGTGGCTGATGCACATTGCAACTAACACGCGTGCCCTTGAGTTAGTCTCATTCCTAAATGAGGGAACAAGTGACTGGGAAAACAACAAAAAACTGTACACCTCAAAACTCTTCATGACTTTTCCTCAAAACTTTTCTACCGAAAGTTGAAGCTATCTGAATTCTAATTTCTGAAGGAATTGTGTTTCAGTTGTATTATGAATTGTGAGTTTCCAGTTGGGGGAGTTTTCCAGGAATGACTTTTCTTGGCCTGTCATATTTGACCACCCCGAATGTGTTGGGAAAATGCTATGAGGCTTCTCAAGATAATGCGTTTCAACTTTCCCATTTCATTTTACAAAGCGTAGCTGTACATGCTCTGCAGGCAGGTATGATAGAAGATTTCAGCTACTGTCCTAGAAGAAAGTAGAAATCATCTCATTTGAGCATGTAGTAAAGCAACTATATATATTTTTTATATTATATTATATACATATATATCCTTTTGAGGGCTAAATGTGATTAAACTTTGATTCACGGAAAAATAGAACGTCTTAGATATAAATTATTTGGCCTCGACCTTCATTAATTAATAATACTTTTCTTGAGTCCCTTTGTAAGATTCACCTAAATTGATGTTTCTAGATCTATGTTCAGAAAATAATTTCAGATTTTTACAGTACTTTTTATATAACAATGACGGTATTTTGTGAGTGGTCACCTTAAGTCTTATGTTAGCTCACAAACACCATGTGATCCGAGAAACAAAGAAGAGGTGTTAGAGTGATAAAAAGAAATAGCAGATATTGACATACTCAGGTAACAAGGTATGTCATTTACTAATACTGAATTGAAAAAGCAATAATATAAAATCAGAGAAGATATCAATATTCTTTAATTTAGTGGAGCTATAATTGCATAATGAGAACATTGGCTCCTTTGAGGCCATGTAAAAACCGTGCTAGACCCTCTGTCACTTGGACCAATGGATCCATTCATTCCAAGACTTGATTTCCTGTCCAGTTTAGCATGCCATTAGCTGAAGGTAATTGTTGAGAGGATACTCTGTTACAAAAGCTACAGAAGCCTCCATCATTTCAGTGCAGGATAGGTACCCTGAATAAAGGATCCTATTTCCCCAGCGTCCCTCATTATGTTTGTTTCTTCACACAATTGTGTGATTGTGTACTGCTAAATAGTTATTTGGTGGTAATGGTGCATTTCAAATTGGTGACTCAAATAACAAGAATGGAGGAAAAACAGGGAGTGAGTATGATCTTTGCCAAGCCATACACCTGCACGTTTCAACTTAGTCAGTCAGGGAACAGAATCCCACAGAAATGATTTCAAGACCTTTTGCAATGGCTGAGTGAAGGAGTTCTGTGAAGAAATTATTTGAAAACTGTGTAGATTTTACATGACTTAAGCCTATCAGTTTGCTTAGAACTGCAGTTACTGTCTTCCTAGATAGGCAACCTCCTTCTCAGTCTTTTTCTACACATTCAATGCTTTGAAGTGTGGAAGTGAGCAAGAGCTTCACCTACCATTTTTTGTTTGTTTGTTTGTTTGTTTGTTGTTTGTTTTTTCAAAGAAAACAGGGAATGTGATCTGGATTGGCATCTCTTTAAATTGTGTCTTCCAGAGACATTTTCCCACAATAATGTTCATAGATGCAGAAGAATTGGCTTTTTCAGCGTATGAGCTTCAACACATTGTTGAAGAGATGTGCTGGTAGAAAATGTATGTTGTTGAAGAGATGTTATGGTGGAAAATTTATTTTTTCTTATGTTTGCTTTTCTTTTTAAATTAAACCAGATTTAATTATGTAGATTATTCTCTAACTAGCTGAGGTTATGCAATTTGGTAAATAGTATGAATTAATTTCTGCCTTAAACAAGTGAATCTTGACTCTTGAAAATTTTTTTATACTCTTTGGTGTAATTTTTTTGACTATATATGAATTTATACCTATGAAGAATTAAAACAAAGTTGAAATCACTAAAAATATAATTTGTAGTCTGCAGAATTGTCTAGCCATTAAATTACTGAAATAGGCCATGTTTCTTTGAGTCTTCCAATATTTTGAAAATCCTGAAAATGCTATGAGGATGCAGAAAGAAGCAATGAAACTTTGTACAATTTTCACACTAAATCTGTGAACGACATGAATTAACATGCCTGTGTGAGAATGGAAGGATAACTACAAATAAAGCACTCTTTCACTAATATAATAACCAAGACATTGATGTGATTCCATCAAATGGAGTTGATTGATTCATTATCTTTGATCAGCATCATGATCAATGTGTCTGTCAATCAAGTCTTAAACCTTCTGAATCTCAGTTTATGCTCTAGTCAATTCAAGTTAATAGTACTTATCTGTCTGACAGAGTAGTAGCTTTGGCTTCACCAATTTAAATGTTAGAAAGCGTTTTGTGAAGTATCAGTCTATACATGTTCATATCTGAACATGGCACTCCAATACTCATTTGATTTATCCATTCCCATTTAAATCAAAACTTGAAATGCCTTTCTGTGTATTAACAAGTCATTCCACAAGAAAAGAATTACCAAAATGCCGAGTTTTTATTTCCTCTCCTCGGTCTGTCTACAAAGATATGGCAGTGAGTCATGCATAGAAAGCTTATTTATACTTGCATGTTACACAAAGTTTCCCAAAATGTACTCATCTGCAAATGTTTTCCCCAGCTTTACAAACAATTACGTTGGCCAGAACAATGGTACAGCTGTGTCCTAAAGTTCAGTCACCTGAAGAAGCAATAATGTTATAAATTGTCCAATGATGAATTTATTGACTGAAAATTAAGAAACATAATCAAAGTATCTTTGTGTTTCAAGAGCAGTTGGAAACGAGAAAATTTATATGAAATCCACACAAAGGTCAGAGATTTTACTTGCATATATTTTTTCCCTGAAAACTCAATAATTCAAACTTCATATTAAAGGGCTAGAAAAGATTATTTAAAATATGGTAAAAGGTCAGCCTACCATTTCTGAAGTAAGCTATTATACATCATAAATAACCAGAGCCAAGAATTCGTGAATAAGAGTTCTATCAGAGTAGCTAAATGATAAGCATGTTTAATTCGGAAAATAACTGAATAGTAAAGGGCAAAGAATGCACCCCTACGATGTATACTCATGCTAGTTTTTAATAGTATAACAAAATTTTAGAATTTTTTTAAATACAAAAGTAGACAAACCAATAACACACCCAGAAATTATAAATAGAATGTGGACATAATCAGCACCCATGTCTCTTCTGTTATAAAGTGTCTAGGTCAGCCTGAGGAAACAAGCCCCACGGAGTGTGTCTCCAGCCTCTACAAATTAAGGGACCAGGCTAGATACCCTCTAACACCTTTAAATCATTAAGAGTATCATTGTGCATATTGCTAGAGTAGGATAATAACTATTAATAATACCAAATTCTGTGAATGGTAAAACTACTTTTTAAAAATTACAAAATAAAATAAATAATTGTTATTCATTAAATGTTTTGCTTACAAATAATGCAGCTAGTTGCAAATAGGCTTTCTATTGGAGAAAAACGTGCAAACAATCTGATTTATTTTATGCTTGGTCTTAATTTTATTTATAATCTGAAATATATAATGATGAAATATAAAATGAAAGACAGAGACACACAGAGAGAGAGAGAGAGATCCTTTAGGGAGGAAATAATTCAGAACATTGGACCTCTTTAAGTATCATATTTTATACAAGTTCTGTACCTATGGATTTTCATGTACCTCTCCTCACAGATGTATTTCTTACATAAACTATGAGAAACATGTGAAAAGATTGGGTATCTCTTCAGAAAAGACAATCTTAATGAACTTTCTTAAACAGAATAATTTTCTAGTGTAAATACTACCCAAACCCATAGGGTTGAAAACAACAAAAATACCTTCAGTGCAATTTTTTTCAAATTGCTTTAAGAAGATAGTAATATTTCATCATTTGGAAGTGACAGATTTTCTGAATTGGCTGATGACAGAAATATAATTTTGCTGTAAAAATGTTACACACTCTTTGTACTACTGAAGAGGGCGTAGGGTAGCCATCAATCTGCATTATGAATCAGGTCCTCCTGAAAGAGCTTCCCAGGTGGTCTGTGTGCTTCTACCATCAGGTAAACTAACCCAAAAGTAAATTTTAAAAGGAATGTTTTAATTGTCTTTAGGTAACTGTTTTTAAACATCAAATTCATTCCTGAGAATGTGGTATATCTCTGTCATTATTCAAGTGAAGGTCAACTATACACCAGGTATGGCATCCAAAAATAGTCTATCGCTCATGTCTCTGATTTGATAGTTCCTAGGTTTGTTTCATGATTTCTGTACGTACAGTTGATCAAGTAGAGCTGCATTTACACATAAACAACATTCCCGCCTTTAACCAATTCACCATGACTAGACCGTTAATGGAATTCACTTTAAAGTGACAAAAGATCCTTTCTACCCAAAGCAGAAATCATTAAATGAAGGTGTTTTTTTGTTTTTGTTTTTGTTTTTTTCTCCAGCAGTGCAACCTCCATATACAAAAGACCACGGTATATTCAGGCCACTGACCAAAGGGCTACAATTAGCAATTATTTCACTCATTTTCAAAGGGCCATTTAGAATTAACCCAAACAAGCCCTGGAAACGTTATTGAAAAATAAGAATGACATTTCTGCTACTTCTGAATTTTACAGCTCAGGAAAACATTCATATTGAAGAAAAATGCACACAATATCTCAGAATAATAAATCAGTCTTTGCTTCCTGAATTCTAGCAAAAACTAAATTAAAATTTTAAATACCTTTACCCAAAACAAATGGTAGCAACCAGTACCTTTTATAAATGTTTATAATTAGCCTTCTTTGTGGACTTGTGATTGATTTGAGATTGAGCAGTGGGTAAACATTGTGCTATTAGCAGACCTGTTCCACATTCAGACAGACACCGGCCACTACACAGCTCAAGGGATATGGTATCTTTAAAGTTACCTGGGACTCTCATAAGGTAAAAGAAAAACCAACTCTAAAACATTGTGTGGTGAGAGTCAGGGTTTATACAATAGGGTCTTCCAAAATGTGTGAACATGAAAGATAAACTAGAGAAAGTATTTTTTTTTTCTTTTTTGAGACGGAGTTTCGCTCTTGTTGCCCAGGCTGGAGTGCAATGGCGTGATCTCGGCTCTCCGCGACCTCCCCCTCCAGGGTTCAAGTGATTCTCCTGCCTCAGCCTCCCCAGTAGCTGGGATTACAGGCATGCGCCACCACACCTGGTGACTTTTGTATTTTTAGTAAAGACGGGGTTTCTGCATGTTGGTCAGGCTGGTCTCGAACTCCCGACCTTAGGTGATCCACCCACCTCAGCCTCCCAAAGTGCTGGGATTACAGGCGTGAGCCACCGAGCCAAGCCCAAAACATTTCTAGCTATTCCTTGAGACACAACACATTTGTAATAAATTGACAATCATCTAGTTGCTAAATAATAAAATCCATAATAAAACAGAAATTAAAAGTCGTTTTGTGATTTAATTGCTTCACTGGTAGAACACTGATTATAAGGAACATACGAGTTAAGCCTTTATGATCTGATTTACACTGCCTGGAAGGCCCCTGTCCTGCTGCAAAATAATCCTTATCGTAGTCACCATCATAGCAATACATACGTACTTCACATTTTGGTTGCATTTTATAGTTTATTTTATTTATTCCTCAGAATAGTCTTGGAAGAAAAACAAGCAAGTTGTAGAGGAAAAACAAACAGGGTAGAACTGAAATTGATAAGGCTTGAGTTTGAATCCATGTGTCTGTACATTTGGAGAAATTACTTAACCTTCATAAATCTTCATATCGTAATATTTAAACTGTAACTAAATAATATGCACCTTGGAGAGTTGCTATGGTTGTTGGTGTTCAAGAAATAGAATTTTGTCATCGTTCACATTTTATGGATGAAGAAGGTTAAATTTGGAAAATTTAAGTTACCTGTATAAAATTGTACAACTAAATAGCAGAACTAGGACAATAATTTGAGTCAGAGAATTTCACCTTCTGTGTTTATTTCAATTATCATTTCTAGCTTTTACACCCAAGCTTAAATATTACCTTTGCTTGGAAACCTTTGAGAATGACAGTTTCTCTCCTAGTTTATAGCAATGTCATTTCTTTTGCCTCCCGTAATACTATCTATATACCTTATTTGGGACTTTTTATCATATATATAATAAATAATAGATGAGTCAGTAAGTAGACAAATCAATAGATAGGGGAATGGATATATAGACAGACCACATGAAGAGATTCTCTTTACCTAACTGCTCAGTAAGTTCCTCAAGGACAAAGAACCACACTTACCTTATAATGGAGATGCTTAATATTTTTGATACTTTTCTTTGGATACATGAAGTTTACTACCCATAACGAGTGACTCAAAGTTGGATCTTTAAGATACACTTCTCTTATATTTTACTATGAGTATCATATAGGTAAAATCAGGTAATAAAGTTTCAATTCTATATTGCTAATACAATTAAAATTGTAGTGATTTTTAATATATAAATTGTAATGATTCTGACTCTACAATAGGTAACCCCCCCTTCCAGTGCCGATGCCTTTTTCCATAATAATTCACACCAAAGAGGATGAATTATTGCCCCTGAAAAGAAAAACACACATTCATGATGAACCTTTTACTGTCATGTTCTTGGAATAACTTACATTCTTTAAGCCCAGAGACTGCTATTAACCCTAAGCATGATGTTTAGGCTGAACATCTTATAAAATTCTTTTTAATATTTCAGATTTGATTACAACAAGGTATCAGCTCGTGGCTCCAAAATAGTTCAATAACTAGATTTATTCTAAATATATATATATATATATATATATTTGCAGATGTTGAAAAGGGTTTATTAGGCACTTGGTCCATATGTAAATCATTCAAAGCAGCTTTAGGGACGATTACAGAATGTCTTCTCATAGTTGCTCTTCAACCCTCTCTACTTCATACTTCAAAAAGCCATGTAATTCTTCCCTGGGACTAACAAAAGATTATTTTTTATTTTGTGTTTGCCCCAATACAAGTTACACTTAAATAACCAGAACAGTTAATTAGCTTTCTCTTTATAACATCATTTTAAACTATGAGCATAATTTTAAGTCACTTTAAGCTAGTGTATTTTTAACAAGTCAGACATTATTTGGTATCCAACATAATTATCCCAATTTATTTTTCCTGATTGAATTGCAGTAAATATATCCACCTCCTGTTTATAAATATATATATGTATATATAAACACACACATATCCCTATAATCATTTCTTTCTTAAGCTATAATGTACTCAGGTTCAACATGTACTCAGGTTCAACATATATACCTAGATTCAACTTAATTCAGAAGGGAGAGAGTTTTCCTTTTTGCTAGCTTTTTGGAGGGTAGGGATCAGATTGAGATTCTTGTTTTTGTTTTGCCATAAATTTTCCTTTTCTAATATACTAATTAAATTTTCATTTAAAAATAGTAATCCCTCCAGCCCATTCCTAATGAGTGTCTTTTCTATGGATCAAAAGAATGTATCTTACTACATTAACATGAATGTTAGTAAACATGTTTCATTTATTCCTCCAATTCTAATGGAATGGAACATATAAAAAATCCGTTTATGTTCAAGTACAACAATTTTATGCTTTATTTAATGGAAATAAATCTCAAATTAGTATCCCCTTTACTTTATAGTAAACTTTTCAAATGATAGAAAATAGCAACCCAACCTCAGCCATGCTTAACCGTCCTAATTCCAATTTAAACTGAAGCATTTACCCAATGTATCAAAATTCAGTTCATCTGAATGTATCCTCAGTACCTAGCACAATTACTGCATGTAAATAAATAGTTGTTGAAAGAATGAGAAGATGGGTAGATAAATTAGGACTGATGGATAAAATATAGAGAAAGTTGCATAATTATTGCTTTATATTGGTGAAGACTTTAGGCCGTTAGGGAACAGCCATGTATGTGCACATAGAAGACAAATCTCACTTTGCGTCACACAAAAACCACAGCAAAATATTTGCACACTGTGGTGACACTAGACAGTCTAGATGCTATTTTTCAGTCTCGTATTTCTTTAGTAAAATTTTAAAACCAATTTAGAAAATGTACAAAATTCAGATAAAACTGAAAATTTCCTTCAAATATCTAGAGTTTTCCATGTCATACGATTAGTAACACTGGGGTAACACTACTCTGCTATGTGAAGCAATTTTAGTTTTCACAAAGAATGTTTATATACTCTGTGTCCCCATTTTATTCTATCACATCCTTAAGATGCTAAATGGCTTTTCACAAAGTATAGCTGTCTTAGTCTGTCCAGGCTGCTATAACAAAATACCTTAGACTGTGTCATTTACAAACAACAGAAATCTATTTCTCAGAGTTCTAGAGGAGGGAAGTTCAAGATCAAAGTGATGACAGATCCAATGTCTGGTGAGGCTTGTGCTCTGCCTCAAAGATGGCACCTTATTGCTGTGACTCCCCTTCCCCCTCGCCCTTAGAGCAGAAGGGCAAGGCAGCACCTTCAACCTCTTTTATAAAGGCCTTAATCCCATTTATGAAGATGGAGCCCTTATGACTTAATCATTCCCTAAAAGGCTCCACCTCTTAATCATAGTATTAGGTTCTAACATAAGAATTCGGGGGACACCAACATTGAGACAATTGCGGTAGGTGTTTCCATTTTGTATTGCACTTTGCCCCAGTTCACTTAGCCCAGTAGAAAGGAACACACACATTTAGCTCAGATTAGGGTTTCCCACAATATGAATGGCCGACACTTATTTCTGTGTCTGCTCATGTTGAATCTCTAACGCAGATGCACTCTCCTGTTCACCAGGTCTAATCCACAACTTAGCACACCACCTAATTTATCATTCTATTATTTTTACTGTCTGTAATTGTTTCGTGTGCTTTCCTTGTCTCTCCACCTATAGCATGAGTATTTAAGGGAAGAACCCGGTCTTTTGCTTCTTCTGTGTCACTCAGATGGTCTAACACATGCTAAGCATATAATATACACCCAATAAACAGAGTATTTACTGCCTAAGAAGAGGATTACACAAGAACAAGAACAATAGGAATACACGACAACAATTACTTTCAAGGTTTTTAAACATAATATGCTGTTTCACTTAGAAAGGGTACTGAAGAAAACCAGACAGAAACATATCTGATTTTGTATCTTGTGCTTCGTGTTACATACTTTTAAAAAAATGAAAGAAATACTGGAGTTTATTTTAAAAATTAAAAAGTGGAAGAATATTTGCTTAAAATGTTTGCAGACTCTGCTTGGGTTTAAGGCAATTTCTACTCAGCTTTTAAAAACAGAGTATTTTGATTTCTGATAGTAACAAGTCTAAACATGGCACATAGGGAAAAAGAGGACCGTGTAACTCATATTAATGAATCAATTAATATGTGTATGATGGATGCAAGCTGCAGTTCACAGGCAGCTACTTGTCTGGTCCAGAACCCTATCAGTCTATTACCATCCATCATATGAGTCAGCAGGAAAAACAGCTCAAGGGATATTAGAGACCATAAGTCAATTCTGACCAGAATGGTCTCTCATTGGTTTTATTTATTTTGTATTAGCTGATACTCATGTACTTTTGCTACTATATTGTGTTAGAGATTATCTAACTTAAAGAAATGCATGCACATCCACACAGATGTCAGACTCTGACATTTAGTCTGGCCTGATCAAAAGCGGAGGATAACATTAGTGTCTAGTTTCAATAAACACTTAGCAGGTGAACTGACTTCTTCCTAACTCTTCCTGTTTGTTGCATATTTATTCCATTTTTTTCTATTAATGTGGAACATAAATTTATGGGTGGGACATAAATTCTTGGTGGCCTTAACCGTGATTCAATGCATAGCAGTATCTATCAGGATTCTCTTCATTGTTAACCACAAGGGAACACCTTATATAAAAATATCAAAAAGACTGTATTTTGAAGGGTTTCTCATAGCTCACGTGATGTCCTACTGAAGATTTCCTTTATGCCACAACAGAACCATTCTCTTCTCCCACTGCCTCCCTCTAGGGACCTCCCCACAATAGCCAACACAACCACCATTCCATATCAAATCTCTTCAACATGATAGGCTCCTTTTCACAAAATCTTTCAAACTCCTACAACTACCAATATCAATAAATTTTTATAAAACCCCAAAGACCCAATACTTATTCTTTTTCCCTTGCATCGTACAAATTCCCTGGTGCAATTAAAGCCTCAACCATCCCTGTTCTCCTCACATCATAATTGTTTCCGAGAAAAGGAACACAGTATGAGTATTCACCTTGATGTGGTGACATTGGTTGTCTGTCCATTGGGAGGAAGAGGTCCCACCTGCCCTCACTGAACTCACAAGGCAGCATGAGGGCCTCTGTGTGCGACAGCCCTGGACAAATGGGCTATTGTGCCTGCTGTAAGGAGAAGGGGTGTTTCAAACTGTAGTATTCAGTTTTCCCAGCACCAAGTGATTCCAAAGACAGCAGGTTAAAGTGAATACAAAGGAGAAAGAAGTGTCTCAATAGCATTTTGCAGCCTGAATGCACTAAGTGGGAAACCTGGGTGTTATTTTAGGATGATTTGACTTGCACTTGATGGGAAAAAAAGGTTGAACTTGATGGGAAAAAAAAACTAACAGCATCCAGAATAGTGTCAGGCACACATGTGCAATACAATGTTTTTAACTGAATGAACAGTCTGATGTTATGTAGATGGTTAGTGGACACACTACTCACTAGCTGATGCAGGAATCACTGTTCAACCACAAAAATTCTGGGAATGTTTTGACCTTTGGATAATCTGTGGATCAGCACCTCACGACTCAGACTCTATGCCTACCTAGGACTGGGGCTCTGTTCTGCTGGAAGTCAGTTTGGGACAATGGGGAAAAATGCACTTTGGAGTTCAGGCAGCATAAAGCCCAGCTTTTTCAACTGATAGATGTGAGCTCTTGCACAATTTACTAATTGAGGCTGTTCAAAACTTAGTTTTCTCTCAATTAACAGAGTAAGGACATAATCCATGCATTGGGAGAAAATATTTGCAAACCATATATCCAGTAAAGGGTGAATGTCCAAAATATATAAGGAACTCAAACAACTCAAAAGCAAGAAAACAAATAACCCAATAAAACAATGGGCAAAGGACCTAAATAGACATTTCTCAAAAGAAGACATACCAATGGCCAGCAGGTATATAAGAAAATGCACATCACTAGTAATCAGAGAAAATGCAAATGAAAACCATAGTGAGAGATCACCTCACACCTTTTATAATGGCTTATATCAAAAAAAATAGTGAGGATATAGAGAAAATGGAACTCTTGCTCACTGTTGGTGGGAATGTAAATTAGTACAGCCACTATAGAAAATAACACAGAGGCTCCTCAAAAAATTAAAAATAGAACTACTATATGATTCAGCAATCCCACTACTGAGTATATAACCAAAAGAAGTGAAATCAGTATGTTGAAGAAATATCTTCATCCCCACGTTCATTGCAGCACTACTTACAATAGCCAAGATACAGAATCAAACTAAGTGTCCAACAACAGATCAATGATTTTTAAAATGTGGTACATGTATACAATAGAACACTGCAGTACAAATAAGGAAATCATGTCGTTTGCAACAACATGGTTGAACTTGGAGGATATTATGTTAAGTGAAATAAGCCAGGCACACCAAGACAAATACTGCATAATCTCACTTCTACATACAATCTAAAAAAGGTGATAACATAGAAGCAGAGAGTAGAATGGTGGTTACCAGGGGCTGTGAGGAAGGGGAGGAAAGAAGACTGAGGAAATGTTGATCAATGAGTACAAAATTTCACTTAGATAGGAGGAATAATTTCAAGAGGTCTGTTGTACAAAATGAACAAAATATCAATGTGATGATATTTGAAAATTGCTAAAAGAGTAGATTTTAAGTGTTCTTAACAAAAAAATGGTAAGTATTTGAGGTAATGCATAGGTTAATTAGCTCAACTGAGCCATTCCGCAGTGTATAATTTTTTTTTTCTTTTTTTGAGATGGGGTCTCGCTCTATCACCCAGGCTGGAGTGCTGTGGTGAAATCTAGACTCACTGCAACCTCTGCCTCTTGGGTTCATGCAATTCTCCTGCCTCAGCCTCCCAAGTAGCTGGGATTACAGGCACACGCCACCACACCCAGCTAATTTCTGTATTTTTAGTAGAGATCGGGTTTCGCCATGTTGGCCAGGCTGGTCTCAAACTCCTCACCTGAAGTGATCCGCCCGCCTCAGCCTCCCAAAGTGCTGGGATTACAGACATGAGCCACCATGCCTGGCCCACACTGTATAATATTTCGAAGTATCATGTTGTATATAATAAATATACACAATTTTTATTTGTCAATTAAAAAACAAAAACAAAATACATTGAAAACAAAAATAAACTCTTAGTTTCCTTAACTATAAGATGGAAGTAAAAGAATGTTTCTATCACGCAGTTGATGTGAGGGTCTAATAAGCAAATGAATATAAAAATTACCTAGCACAGTGCCCAACTAAATATTGCTTTGGCTCCTTTCCTACCTCTCGCCTTATGATTGCCCCCAAGGAAGCACCAGTCCTGACCTAGTGGTGGACTTTCAGATGAGACTGAGCTGCCTGCCTTCCTGGACCTATCAATCACTTTCTGGCATGGATTCTCCGTTTGTGTTGACGTCTTGCTGTCAATCCACCTGCATTACTCATTGTTTCTTTCCAAAAATACATATTATATGCCTTCTATGCACCAGGCACTGTAATAGGCAAAGGGATGGGACTGTCTTCATAGACTTTATCCTCTCGGGGCACAGGATACCCTGATACAAACTATCACTTTGTCTATCGGTGCTACCGTTTCTACAGTTATCATTTTCTGGCACTATCTGCAGTTATCTGTCATCTGGAAGACCACACTCATGCCACCCTCCCTATCCCACTCCCTGATGCCTATTTTAGCTTATGCAGTGTGTCTGGTTTAAGACAGTGGCCTCTTCCTCTCTGTCCTACTTGACTGTGCTTTTTTGACTCCACCCTTCCGTCATACTGCACATCTTTGGTCACCTAATCATCTCAACTTGTGCTTTAATTTTGTTAGCATAAGCAAGGTATATTTTATTTACTACAAAATTCAACAATTGTACAATTTGGTGAGATTGAGTAAGCACATGTGACTATGAACTTCCACACAACATTGATATAGAAACTGTTTATCATCCTGCAAGAATCCCTTACCCACTTTTGATGTTATCTCTCTCCCACAACCCTTGGCCCTTGGCGAACACTAATTTGCAATTTTGTGCCTAGCCTCTTTCAGTTAACGTACACTTTGGAAATTCTTCTATATTGCTATATGTATTAGTAATAGCTTTGTATTTCTCACTAGGTTTTCACTATGTAAACATATCAAAACTTGTTTATTTATTCACTAAATCATAGACATGCAGTGCTTTCCAGTGTTAGATATTTTGAGTAAAGCTGTCATGAGCAGTTGTACACATGTCTTTGTACAGAAACAGATTTTCATTTCTTTTGGATAAAATACCTAAAATGAAATTGTTGTGGCATGTGATACTTGTTTAATTGTGTAGGAAACTGGTAAACATTTCCAGCGTGGCTGTAT
Organism: Nomascus leucogenys; assembly: GCF_006542625.1. Classification (NCBI taxonomy): domain Eukaryota; kingdom Metazoa; phylum Chordata; class Mammalia; order Primates; family Hylobatidae; genus Nomascus; species Nomascus leucogenys. Next base: position 106,481,846 of record NC_044389.1, read on the forward strand.
CACTTTGCATTCTTTCAACAATGTATAAGTGTTCCAATGAGTGGCTCTCCATCCTTGCAAACACTTGCTATTGCCAGTCCTTCAACTTTCAGCCATTCTAGTGTGTGTATAGTGGGATATCACATGTGGTTTTAAATTGCACTTCCTTAATAACTAGTGAAGCTGAGCATTTTTTGTGTATTTGTTTGCCATTTGTATATATTCATCAGTGAAATTTCTTTTCAAATATTTTGCCCATTTTAATTAGGTTTTTTGTCTTCCTGTTGAGTTGTAAGTGGATGGTTAATTGCTCCGGAACAATTTATTTTTAAAAAATTCTTTCTCCAGCTTAAAAGAAAGTCAATTAGACATATGCGATTGGCTATTTTTGGAGTTTATATTCCCTTCCATTGAGCTATTTGTCTATCCTTATGTCATTACTACACTATTTGACTACTTCAGCTTTAAAAAGTCTCAAAATCAGGTAGTTAATAATCTTCAACTTTGCTCTTTTTTCAAAGCTGTTTTGACTATTATTGGTTCTTTGCATTTCAGTATAATATAATTCTACAAATATTTTTCTACAGAAAAGCAGTTTTGTATCAATTTTATTCTATTACCTTTCTTTCTCTAGCAAAAATCTACTGGGATACTGATTTTGATAGCACTGAATCTATAGATTAATCTGGGCAGAACTAACATCTGAACAACCAATATCCATGACTGATTACAATCCATGAGCATGGCATTTCTCTCTGTTCATTTACAGATTTTTCTGGCAATGTTTCCTAGTAGTCCATGTACAGGGCTTGCCTATACTTTGTTCAATTTATCCCTGCAATTTTATACCAGCTATTATACTGAATTTTAAATTTCAATTTCTTATTGCTTTTTGCCAATATATATAAATGCAATTGCTTTGTTGAATACTGATTCCATATCCTATTTCCTTGCTAAATTCAACCATTAGTTTCAGTACAGATTTTGTCAATTCCTTAGAATTACCTATATGGATATTCAGGCCATCTGCACATAAAGAGTTTAACTTCTTTCTTTTTACTGAATACGACTTTTGTTTCTTTATCTTGTTTTACTACACAAGCTAGAACTTCCAGTCCAATATTGAAAGGAATTGATAAGCACAGACATCCTTGCTTTATTCCGTTCTTAAGGGGAAGGTACACCGTCTTTTATGAATAACTTTGTTAGCTGCTGGTTTTTCCTCCAAAACCCATTACTATCTCAGAAAATGGTTTCTTTTTATTCTTAGTTTACTGACAGTTTTGAGCAATATTAATGATGAATGGATGTTGAATTTTGCCAAATGCTTTTTTGGATATAATGAGATGATTATATATTTTTTTGTTTTTAATATAGTAAATGATATTATATAATTTTCGAATATTGAACAAATCTTAATTTTCTGAGATAACACTTGCTTTGCCATGATTTATTATTGTTTTTATAGACTGCTATATTTGACCAATAATATGTTGGTATTTTATTTATCTACGTGATGAAGACATAGATCTACCGACTTCTTCATCTGGTTTCAGTACCAAGGTAATGCTGGCTTTATAAAATGTGTTGAGAAGTTGTAATATGCTTACTTCTAAGGTAGTTCCCCAAGCTTTCCAGCCCCAGCCTATAGGACTGTGCACATGAATATAACGAGATACCATATTGCTTCTGTATGCATATGAGGGGATATCACATCACTTTCATGCTTATGTTACATTACATGGCAAAAGGGATTTTGCAGATGTACTGAAGTTTACTAACCAGTTGACTGAGTTAATCAAAAGAAAAATTATCTGAGTGAGTCTAGTCTGATCATGGGAGCCCTTTAAAAGCAGAGTTTTCTCAAGCTGATGATGAAAGAGGAAGTCAGAAATATTTTAAGTATGAAAACGAATGCAGAGAGCTACAAGGAGCAGAGAGCAGGACCCTGTACTAGCCAGCAAGGAAATGGGGCTATTAGTTCTACAACCACAAGGAATTGAATCCTACCTACCAACAACCAGAAGGGGCCCTGCAAGAGGACTCTTCCCTAGAGCCGCCAGGCAAGAGCCCAGGCTAACATCTTGATTTTATCCTTGTGAGACCATAGCAGGGATCCAATTTGAGTCAAATGGACTTCTGACATACAGAACTATGAGTTAATAAGTGGGAATTGCTTCAAGCTATTAAGTTAATGGTAATTAGTTACATAGCAATAGAACAGTGACACCAAAGTATTCTTTCTCCTTCAAATACAAAATATTATATTATCACTGGTTATTAGAAATTTGATTATCATGTGTTCTGGAGCAGTTTTCTTCATTTTTTTTTTCTTGGAGCTTCTTGTACCTATGGATGTATAATTTTCAACAAACTTGAAAAGTTTCATTATTATATCTTTAAATATGTTTTTCTATCCCTCTATCTCTTTCCTATCCTTTTCAGACTCCAATTATACATGTGTTTGGACTGCTTGATGCTGCCTCGACACTCACTGACCTTCTGTTCATCTTTTTTAGTCTCCTTTTCTTTCTGTAGTTCACTGTGGTCAGTGCATATTATTATGTCTTCAAGTCGATTAATTCCTTCTACAGTTTCTATACTGCTATTAATCCAATCTGGTTTTATTTTTATGTCAGATATTTTATTTTTAATCTTAAGGTGTTAAATACGCATCTTTTTCATATCTGCCCTTTTTCTTATATTTTGTCTTTCCTCAAACTTCCTGAACATAGGAATACACTTATAATTGCTTTAACATCCTTGCCTACTAATTGTCATCTCTTTTATTTTTGGCTCCGTTTCTACTGAATATTTTTTTCCCTCATGGTCATGGGTTATATTTTCCTGTGTCTTTGCATAACTGATAATTTTTGATTGGATACTAGAAATTATAAATTTTACATTGTTGGAAGCTAGATTTTTTAAAATTATTTTTTGGGCTTGTTGCTGTGATTAAGTTGCATTACTTATAATTAGTTTGATTCTTTCTAGAATTAATTTTAAGCTTTTCTAAGACGGGTCCAGTACATCCTATAGTTTGGGGCTAATTTGGCACCACTACCAAGGCCTTCTGAGGACACTGCACAATCCCCCACGTATTAAGAGATCTTCTCCCTCTGTCTGGCAGGAGCACAAAATATTAACAGCCCCATGTGTGCTCCAGTGACTGTCTCACCTCATCTATTTCTCCAGCATTTTTTCCCTGCCCTCAGTCTCCTTACACACACACATAGATGAGCGTGTTGCCAAAGTCTCAAGGAAGCTCCTTAAAAATTTTCAAGCTCACTCTCTTTGTGTACCAAACTACTTTCTGGTACTTAGCCCTGCAACTTCTCCTCAGAACTCTGAATTCTGCCTCCTCAACTCAGCAAGACCATCAGACACTGTCTGGGTTTCCCTTCCTTCATCCGCATGCTAGAAAATATTTTCCTTCTGTGAGCTGAAGCACTTGCAGGACTCATCTTAATCATTTTTCTTCTGAGGATTGGTGTTCCGTGCTCTGTGTTTGCCAATATCTGAAACCCACTGTTTCACATATTCTGTCTGGTTTTCTAGTTGTGTAATGTCTAATGATAAATTCAGGTTCTTTTATCTTCTCATGGCCCAAAGCAGAAGTTTTAGGCACTCAGTACTCATAAACTCCAAAACTACATACTAAGAACCTATACAGGCCAAGCGAGTAATGCAAATGAATTTTGAAATATCACTGGAAAAGAACAGGACTTTCACAAATAATTTGTACTTTAAAAATAAAATATAGGGGAAAAAAAAGTTCATCTGTAGCCTAGCAGGCCACCATTTTGTGTACTCAGTTCTAAACTCTTCTCCTTCCATTCCACCTTTGAGAGTAAATCAGAGTGATTAGAAAGTCCTCTCTTGCAAACCTCTGATAGGATGTGTATACCTGGTATGCATTTATTAGACACATTAATCTTTAGGAATGTTTGCGTTTTCTGCCTCAAATATACTTAGTTGTCTTTCTTCTTAGAAAATTAGAGGATTTCAGCCAAAATTTGAGGGAGGTGTTTGTAAGAAGGTAGCAGAGCAGAATGGAAAAGTGGAAGACTCCAGTAAGAACTCTGAAAAATCACACTTGCTTTATTCTGACTGGTAGCCAGAGGTACAATGACTCAATGCTGAACACTAAAACTTAAGCAGGGATAGTGGTTATAATTGTCTTTTTCTTCAGAAAAGACTGTGACACTCTAGCTAACTGCTGAAGTTCTGAAGGATTAAAATATAAATATACATTCACAAGTTATAAATGCATGTATATAGTTATGCATAATTTGTTTAAAATTGACTACATATAAAGTACATTCAGTAACATTTCAAAATGAGTGTAAACAACCCATATCTTGAAAAAGCAGTAATTCTTTAAAAATGTCACAAGGAAGTGGGTAATTATTACTCACAAACATCCTTAAATCAAGTCTCATATTTTTATCTCAATTTCACATGCGCATAGTAACCAAAGCACAAAATGCTGATCTAGATGAGGATTATCTAGCTGTCTATCTCTAACCGATGACAGCAGAGCTCCTGTGTCCCTGTGTCGTAACCAAGTCATTCAACTTCTGGAGGAGCAGAATGACACCTGGGAAAATAATTTGAGAAACATACCTGGAATGGTAGAATTGATCAATCAAATTCTGTGAATTGGAAAGGTGTTTTACAGCCATGGAACTTTGAGGGGATTAAGAGGAAATACTATAAATGCTGCCAAGATTTCCCACCAGCACCCCGGAAAATGAAAAACTGAGGTTTTGCATACTTCAACTCATACAGGAGTTAAAAAGAAATTATTTAGGCAGACAGTGAAGGTAAGGAAGTCCTCGGTAAGGTTTTCCTTTTAATGAAAAGCAGCCCCAAAATAATTTTATTTTCTAACAAAGAGCAGCCGTAAAACCGAGCTGTAGACATAGACAAGCAAGCTGGAAGCTTGCATGGGTGAATGCCGGCAGTTGTGTCTATAGAAAAAGGCTACCTATGACTAGGGATGATCAAAATGGCAGCTCTATCTTCCCTTCTCTTTGCCAAAAACCACGTGTACAGTAGTAAGGAGCAGACCACATGGTGCTGGCGAAGTAGAAAGTCTATTTGCATAATAAGACTAGAATAGGGTGACCAGCCTTCCCATGAGTGATATGTAAATGTCACACCTGGTCAAACCAATCTCTGGGCCCTATGTAAATTAGATGCCGCCTCCTCAAGTCTGCCTATAAAATCTGCTACAGTCACCGGAAGAGGGATTTTCCTTTTGGAAGACCCTCTCCCTCACTAGGAAGAGAGCTCTTCTTTCTCCTTCTTTTGCCTGTTAAACCTCTGCTCCCTACCTCCTCTTGCTCAGTCTTCCGAATCTCTGTCCAGGGTTTACATGCCCAGAGGTGGGTCCTGAGGCCCACATTTGGTTCACATTTCAGCCTTGTAGTGTTGGGGGCTGAACCTGCTCAGTCCCTCATCTCTAGGAACAGGGCACACACAATAGTCAGCGGTAGGGGGTGGGGGCCAGATTTCAGTTTTCTCTTTTACAAATAATGCTGGTGTGTGTGCATTGTTGTAAGAGTATTTTTGCAAAATAAATTTGTTAAAACAGAAAAAAAAATAATCTCTGGTCCTAAGCTCCTCATGTGTGCCCATCTCCTTAATCTGCTTGGCACAAGAGGATGAACCCCAGGTATTTACCCCAGACAATGATGCTGCTTCACAACCTAAGAATAAACTGGTGACAGAAATACAGCAATACAGCTCTCACATAAGAACGCCTGAGGGAATGTATAATCCAACAAATGAGTGCTCAGTAGGCACTGAGCTCTCATTATGGGAACCTACGTGTCAAATGTGTGCTACACATCCCATCCCGTCCACCTGAAGGCTGCTCAGTGATGATGGAAAATAAATCATACATTTCACTGGCTCTATGCAAATTTATTTTTTAAAACTACCAAGTGCAAATAAAGCCTGGGCTTTCTCAGAAATAAAATAAATTTAATTGTATATCAACCTTCATTATTTTAACATAACCATGGCCTTCCCTAGGGCTAATCTTTGGAGAAGTTGATGGTACTTGGTGTGATGTAAGAGCAATCAGAGGCCGGGCGCGGTGGCTCACCCCTGTAATCCCAGCACTTTGGGAGGCCGAGGCGGGTGGATCACGAGGTCAGGAGATCGAGACCATCCTGGCTAACACAGTGAAACCCCGTCTCTACTAAAAATACAAAAAATTAGCCAGGCGAGGTGGCGAGTGCCTGTAGTCCCAGCTACTCGGGAGGCTGAGGTAGGAGAATGGCATGAACCCCAGGGGGCGGAGCCTGCAGTGAGCCGAGATCGTGCCACTACACTCCAGCCTGGGCGACAGCAAGACTCTGTCTCAAAAAAAAAAGAGCAATCAGATAGTGACAGCCATTCTTGACAAATTCTTAACAAGCTATACCTGCCTATAATCATCTTGACAAATTCTTAACATGCTACACTTGCCTATAATCCACCAATTGGAAAATCATGTTAACTGACGAGTATGATGTCTATTTCATAGGTGAGGTATTTACTAAAAGTGTTAAGGTCTGGGAAACCAGTCAGGGCTTGCTATGAACTACTGAATTATTATCATTTTTTGAATGCAGAGACATTTTATTTTTTTACGTCTTCCCATTTCTATAGTTATCTTGCCCAAATTTATATATAATATATACATATATATTTTTTTCACTTTTATTTTAGATACAGGGGGTTCATATGCAGGTTTGTTACGTAGTTATAGTGCATCCAGGTAGTAAGCACAATACCCAATAGTTTTTCTACCCATACCCTGCTCTTTCCTTCCCCACTCTAGTAGTTCACAGTGTCTACTGTTCTCATGTTTACGTCCATGAGTGCTCAATGTTTTTATTTTAGCCAGGTTTCAGAGACAATCCCTGTTTCCTTCAACTATTCAGTGAAGAAGCCTGTTGATCACCTTCTTGAATTCCTTTTTCCTTCCTTCCTTCCTTCCTCCCTCCCTCCCTCTCTTCCTTCCTTCCTTCCTTCCTTCCTTCCTTCCTTCCTTCCTCCCTCCCTCCCTCCCTTGCTTCTTCCCTTGCTTCCTTCCTTGTTTCCTTCCTTCCTTGTCCATTTTTTTTTTCCTAGGGGAGGGGGCTTCATTCTCATTACAAAAGGCCTATAGTTTAGGACTTCATTTCTCATCTGGATTGTTACTTCCTCAAATCCTATTTTGTCCTGGCAGTCTATTATACAGATAACGTGCAGATGTTTAAAGAAGACCTTCAATAATCAGGCCCCTGACTACATTTGTCACCTCATCCTTTGTCACTCTGTTACAGGAAAGGGGTCTCGATTCAGACCCCTAGAGAGGGTTCTTGGATCTTACACAAGAAAGAGTTCAGGGCGAGTCCACTGAGTAAAGTGAAAGCAAGTTTATTAGGAAAGTAAAGGAATAAAAGAATGGCTCCATAGACAGAGCAGCCTGGAGGGCTGCTAGTTGCCCATTTTTATGGTTATTTCTTGATGATATGCTAAACAAGGGGTGTATTATTCATGCATCCCCCTTTTTAGACCATGTAGGGTAACTTCCTGATGTTGCCATGGCATTTGTAAACTGTCATGGTGCTGGTGGGAGTGTAACAGTGAGGACGACTGGAGGCTACTGTTGTGGCTATCTTGGCTTTGATGGGTTTTAGCCAGCTTCTTTACTGCAAACTATTTTATCAGCAAGGTCTTTATGACCTGTATCTTGTGCTGACCTCCTATCTCATCCTGTGACTTAGAATGCCGTAACCATCCGGGAATGCAGACCAATAGGTCTCAGCCTCATTTTACCCTGACCCTACTCAATATGGAGTTCCTCTGGTTCACACACTTGTGACAAGTCCAGCCAAACGCTGCAGCCAGAACACAAATTATACTCTGCAGAGGAGCTCCTGTGTTCTCATCTCCTTTAGGACATGCTATTTTCTTTACAAAAAGTTCCCTCTCTGGCTCCCCACATATTTCATATCATTCTGGCCAAGAATTCTTTTGGCCAAGATAACTCCTACTTACTTTTCAAGATCCACAATTAGTGCCACCTCTTCTTTGAGTTCTTCCCTGATCATACCCCATGGCATCCCCAGGCTGCATGCAATCACCTTTCTCTACACTCAGTAGCCTTCTGCACATAATGCTATCATAGCAACACAATGATCAGGGCTCACAACAGGGCCCTCAAGCAATATAAGCTACTTAAGGGCAGGGATCATGTATTTCTCTTATCTTTTCCACTGACTCACCTTGTGTCTTATGCTGAATAAATTTTTGTGAGTAGACAAATGAGAATACTAGAAGTAATTCTGACAATAAACACATAAAACACTTGGAGTACAAATACTAGTGGGAAATTACTGATGTCTTATCGTTATCGCAAACCATTTTATAGATGGATTCATTCATTCATCAAATAGTTACTGATAGCCTGTAATGGGTCAAGCTTTTGCTGGGGATTCAGTAACATCCATCATGGCCTGGCAGGAAACTAAAGGTAAACTCCAATGGGGTAATTTGGGGATAATTTAATTAACACACTGACTTACAAAGGTGCGAGCAAGGTGAAGTTAAACCACAGGGGTATTGTAGCTCTCCTCTATCCACACCTTTCTGAATAGATTCTTCCTGAATTATCCTGATTCGAGTGTACCATCTGTTCACTATTAAGACTCTGACTAGGCCAGGCACAGTAGCTCACACCTGTAATCACAGCACTTTGGGAGGCCAAGGCGGGTGGATCACCTGAGGTCAGGAGTTCAAGACCAGCCTGGCTAACCTGGTGAAACCCTGTTTCTACTAAAAATACAAAAAATTGGCCAGGCGTGGTGGCACATGCCTGTAATCCCAGTTACTCAGGAGGCTGAGGCAGGAGAATCTCTTGAACCCAGGAGGTGGTGGTTGCAGTGAGCTGAGATTGAGCCATTGCACTCCAGCCTGGGTGACAAAAGCAAAACTCCGTCTCAAAAAAAAAAAAAAAAAATGACTGAGTCAAACGTAAATCCAGAATTCAGCCACTACGTGTCTTCTTCAAGATTCACCTCCTGGCCGGGCATGGTGGTTCACGTCTGTAATCCCAGCACTTTGGGAGTCCGAGGCAGGCGGATCACTTGAGATTAGGAGTTCGAGACCAGCCTGGCTAGCATGGTGAAACCCCATCTCTACTAAAAATACAAAAAAATTAGCTGGTCGTGGTGGTGCATGCCTGTAGTCCCAGCTACCTGGGAGGCTGAGGCAGGAGAATGGCTTGAACCCAGGAGGCAGAGGTTGCAGTGAGCCAAGATCATGCCCCTGCACTCCAGCCTGAGCGATAGAACAAGACTCCGTCTCAAAAATAAAATAAAAAGATTCACCTCCTTAGTCTAAACCATCCCATCCCTGTCTCTCACTTCAACAGGAACCTCTCCCTGGTCTCCTTGTTTCGTGTCCTATTTACTTCTCTACAGAGCCCTGGAGAGGCACCTTTTAAAATGCTGATCAGATCACACCACGTTTTCTAACCAAAGCTCTCTAATGCATCACCATCACACGTGGAATAAACTTCAAATTCCTTTCCATGGTTCCCATGGCCCTGCAGTGATATGGCCATAGCCCAGGCCTTTCCCGCTTACGTTATCACCTGTTACTCTCCATCCTAGCCTTCTAGTTGTTGGTTTGAAAATGTCCAGCCGCTTGCCACCTTCCCGGCTTGCACGGAATTGTCTTCCCCCAGGTTTTCACAGGACTCATTTCCTCCATTCATGTAGGTCTGTGCTTAAAGCCACCTCTTAAAAGAAGACTTCCCTAAGTACTCTATCTAGAATGGCTGCCCTGTTCAACATTCATTGACAATTTTCAGGTAGTCTGACCTGTTTGTAGTGAACTTGGTATCTTATTTATTAAGGTTGGTGCAAAAGTAATGGCAGTTTTTGCTATTAAAAGCAAGGGCAAAAACCTCAGTCACTTTAGCACCAACCTAATACTAAAGAAAATACAGTCAGCCTTCTGTATCTGTGAGTTCTGGATCTACAGATTCATTCAACCCCAGATGAAAAATATTCTTTAAAAGATAGAATAAAAATAACACAAACAAAAAATAATACTCTATAACAACTATTTACATAGCATTTGCATTGTATTAGGTATTATAAACAGTTTAGAGATAAAGTATACAAGATGGTATGTGTAGGTTGTATACAATTACTGTGATATTTTATACAAGGGACTTGAGCATCCATGAACTTTGTTTTCTGAGGCAGGTCCTGGAACCAATATCCCGAACTACCAATGGACAATTTTGTATGTATTGTGGTCAAGGACTGTACTTGGGCTAACACCTACTAGCAATTAACAGTAAATACAAAACACCTAATTTTAAATAGGTTCATATTTTAATATATCTAGATACCATTTCCACATATTTCTCGTTTTACCACTGTGTGTAAATCTTTTCTGCCTCTGATGAAAAATAATTACATAAATTTTCTCTTATAAGAAACGTTTTCTCTCATTTGGTCAAATTCATATGAACATTCATTCATTCATTCATTTATTACGGCTACCATATCAAATTATAAACCTGCCCCCTTTTAGTATCATCTTCTTCTATGAAAAATAATCATTTTTTTCAGCCAATTTGAACAGGGCAATAAATTTAGAAATCAATATGTCAAGTTGCAGTATATGCCCCTGGAAGAGTTGGTGTGAATATAAATCAAATACTTTTAAGTCAGTTACATTCAATGTTATTAAAAGGGAAGTTAAAAATATAACTGTTATGCCCATCTGCTAAGGAAATCTCTCTAAAAGCAATGGATATATTTATAGCCAATAAAAATCTATTTTCCCAAATAAAGAAGAAAATCTTTCCATCACAATGTAAATTTTAAAATCTCATGTCTGTATTTTTCTGAATGATCATTTAATTTTATGCTACTATTGTTGAAAAAGTATGTCTAGTACACTGCAAATTCTACCATCTGCCTTCAGAAATTCTCCAGGATATCTTTCAAAGATTGATAAATTATTCATTTCCTGAAGTTGTGCATCAGAGCTTCACAGCTCATAAATAGTATAAAGTAAATTATGCAGGGTATACCTTACAGACACAAGATTTGTAAAGGAACCCTGTATATGCTCTGTTTTCCATACAGAAAACGTGGATTCATTCATTGATATGTTTTGACGTTCTTCCAGGGATTATGAAACTTTACCTAACCTAGCCATTTAATTTGCATCTAAATAGATAGGTTTCAGATTGAACCAATTTTAGATGTATCAAAAAAACTGTCTTCCCGCAGCATTTAATCTCCATTTGGAAAGAGCCAGTATATAGAAGTCTTTTTGCCTTGTATCCTTTTCTGATCAAGCACTAGCCTTCACGTATTTATACATTTGATGACAGAATTTTACCCTTAGCTCTTCATTTTCCTCATGTAAATTGAAATCCTTTTTCTTTTTCTGATCAATTCACTTCAAGACCAACCCACAGTGAATTTTCATACATGAAAGGAAAGGTTGTCTGTGGAGCTGATTTACCTACAACCATAACATGATTATTTTGGAAGAATGTGACATAACGGGGCCTTCTGATGGCCACCGCATCCTGCTATTCTGCCCCAAAAGCTAATAAGCTTTTCCAATTAGAGACTCCTCAATATTTGTCGAAGTTAACTTTTAACTGTTAAAAACATACAAGTAACAGCAGTGGAGATTTCAGTTAGGCACTGTACAGCTGAACACTTGGAGACCTCAGAAGGGCAACCAGTTCTTATAACAGTGTGAGAAACTCCAGGGTACGATGGTGGATACAACTCAGCCTAACACAAGTTAAAAGCACAACTCTATGAACCTGCTGTGAAGCACAATGCCATTTTCACTTTCTACCTGTGTTTAGCTCTTGCATTTGAGTCAATGTGAGATATACTTTTCATCCCACGAGAATCCCAGGACCATCGCCTTACCATGTGTCAGTATCTACTAAGGTAGAGCGTTCTCTTAACCTGCATGCCTGCAATATCAATTCTAAGCATGAACTTGAACAAAATGTGTGTATGTTCACCAAAAGACACATGCAAGAATGTTTTTCACGGTATTATTAGTAATAGCCAAATATTAGAAGCCACTCAATGTCCATCATCAATAGAATGAATAAATTGTGGTATGTTTGTGCTGTGAAATACTAGGCTCAGTGAAAATGAACACAACAATGTGGATTAACCATATAACATTAAGGAAATGAAGCCAGACACACAAAAAAATAACCCACATAAGTCATTTGTATAAAGTTCAAGCATTAATACAGGGTACCAGAAGTTAAATAATATCACCCTTTGATGGGCATATTGATTATTATTCTTATAATTAATAACAGTAACTGAGAAGGATCAGTAGGATTCTTCTGAAATTTTTGTGATACTATATTTTATTTCTTCACCTGGGTGCCGGCCACATGAGCATGTTTACTTTACAAAAATTCATTGTGCTGTGCCCTTACAGTTTGTCCATATTTCTGTATGTAGGTCATATTTCAATAACAAGTTTTTAAAAAACCAAAACCTTAAAAGGTCCCAAAATAAGCAAAACATATCAACTAGAAGAACGAATATTTTTCCCAAGTTATCAGCTCACATACAATGCCGGCACAAAAACGCAGTGAATTATCAGAAAAATAGAGTTTGTATCTTTTCTGTTACTAGTTTGAAACTTCCTGAAGAGAATGATTTTATCTAGAGTTCCACACATTTCATGTAGATCAAAGTTGAGTTCTGATTTAGATGTGTCAGTTCATAGCATGATTTTTGAATGGACATTTGACACGGAATAATTATACAGATCATCACTGAGAAACGGATCAAAATCATTTGGGGGAAAATTCCCTGACCCAACTTTTACATATGCGGCTGTCATGTTCTCAAACAAGAAAAAAAAACACAGCACAGAAACCAGAATGCCATCCCACGCTTCCTTCATTAAAGGTCACTTTACTTTGTTGACAAAATTTGAGCAGTGATGAAGAGCCGGTGCCCTCAAGGAATTTCCCATTCTGGTGATCTTTTGCAGATCTCACTTCCCGTGATGTTATAACCATGGACTTCATCAGAGCGATTCACACCAATCACAGCTGACAAAATTAAGCTGTATCATATGCGGGTCACTGAAATGCAGAGTCATTGTTTCCTCAGTTTTGCTGGCTGGGCTTTTTGAGGGGATGGTTTTGAAGCTGCAAATTCAGTGAATTAGCACCCCTGATAGAAGTCTGATTCTTTCATCTTCCCTCCAGTCAGTGTCTATTATCCACTCACACAAGGATTTCAATTTAGGGGTGATCAAGAAAGCAACATCTAGCTTCAAGTAGTAATTGTCTCTTTTGATGTGATCTGTTTTACATAAAAATGAATGAAGATGCACATCTCTGGAGGAGAACTTGACATTTTTAAAGAATCAGTAAGCAATTTGCCTCCTGAAACTATGTAAGGAAAATTAGTCTTCCTCCATTTGTATTGCATTATACTGTATTGATTGGTTGATTGTTTTTTGGTATAAAAGACACTGAATTCAAATGGCCTAGCCAAAATTTGTGTAGCAAGTTGCTGATAGGGCCAAGTCTGGGACCAGAAGCCACTTTTCCCAAGCTCTTTGAGTTGAAGGCATTCTTGCCTTATGATGTTATTTAAAAAACAATACATTATAATGCTGTATGGTAATAGATATGACTGCACCTTTATGCATTCCTTTATCTTTATGATTTTGTCAACAGACTAAATCCATCTATTTGTATAAATCCAAAACACTTCAGTCATCCTGGGGGCAGACACAAAGCTTCATATAAAATTTAATACATCTCGGTCTGTCAGGCTCTGAGCACTCAATCTAACAGAAGAAATACACTCACCTTTCCAATCCCTTTGTTGTTCCCTAATACCAAGCAAAGCAGGGGCAGGAAAAAGCTTAGTGTACCAAATGTAATAGGAAAATGCATTAGATAGCTCAAGTGTTCTCCTTTAAATATTGTGCTTTATCAAGTGGAAAATCTACACAGTACAAATAGAGTAATATACATTTTGAAAGTTTATTAAAAACATCAAGGAGTCTTGATCTTCTAACATTGACATTTCTGCTCATTGCAATCAGATCCTTGGATTTTTCACAAGCTGTTGGAGTTGGAGTCAACCCACAGTAAATTTGTATCACTTTGAAACATAGGAAATAATGGCAGATCCCCATGATTAATCCAAAACTTGAAAGTACATGCACAGCAATTGGAGAAGGAAAGTAATTCTTTCAACTTTAATTATCCCTTTTTAGGTGGAACCTGCAAATGAGAACGATGAGAAAGGAAAACATCTCTATGTCCTAATTCCTATTTCTACAGTTAGATTACACCACATATTTCAGGTCTATCTTCTAACCCCAGAGGGTTAGACCCCCACAGGCTTTAAAAAATAAAATTGAAAATGTCAACATGTACAGAAGTAAAAATGGGTGACCATTATGTCACATAAATAGATGTGGAATGAGAGACTAGCCCTTTTTATTCACATTAATTTAAGTATTAGGGGATTTTTATTCATTTATATTATTTATAATTGGAAAGATGTTTGTCTTAGTTGGGGAAATATATTTTCCACATCTTGATAAGCATGTTCCTCAGAATGCCAGACCCAAGAGATGCTTCTTGGTAAAATATTTCTGTGTTCAACTAAGTTTGGGAGGCTGAATTCTCTGCAGCTCATTCAGATATTAGAGAGCATAACAACGTAACAAAGACTCAGAAACCATGCTGTAGAGAGACACCTTTAGCCTAGCCTCTTCCTAATAATTCTAATATTGTTATTTCTAATCATAAAAGCCTGTTTCTTGAGAAACACATTAATAGCTTAAGAACGATTGGGTTCTTCCCAACATGCTTGGGAAATCCTGGTAGTAAAACACAGTGAGTGAAACAAGCATTCAATTATAATTAAAATAGATACCATTAACTCCATTTTATATTTCTTTCAGTCATCTTATACTTTTGAATACAATCATGTGCCACATAGCAATATTTTGGCCAACAACTGAGAGCATATATGATCATGGTCCCATAAGATTATAATTCCATGTTTTTAGTGTACTTTTTCTATGCCTAGAAACACAAATACTTACCATTGTGTTACAATTGCCTGCTGTATTCAATGCAGTCACATGCTGAACAGGTTGTAGCCTGAGCAATAGGCTACACCATCTAGCTTAGGTGTGTGGTAGACTCTACCATCTAGGTCGATGTGTAAGTTCACTCAGTGATGGTCTATGAAAAATCTATGATCTATGGAATCTATGAAAAACCTACAACTAACATCACATTTAATAATTGCATAGTCAGGGTTTTTCAGATAAACAGAACCAACAGGAGATTGAATGATCAATTGGAATTGGCTCATACAATTGTGGGGACTGGCAAGTGAAAATCTGCAGGGCAATCCAGCAGGCTGGAAACTCAGGCAGGATTTCCATAGTACAGTTTTGAGGCAGAATTCACTGTTCTTTGTGTAAGCTTAGTTTTTGCTCTTAAGGCCTTCAATGGATTCAGTTAGTTCTACTCACATAATACAAGGTATTCTTCATTTAAAGCAGGGGTGTCCAATCTCTTGACTTCTCTGGGCCACATTGGAAAAAGAATAATTTTCTTGGGCCACACATAAAATACACTAACACTGATAGCTGATGAGCTGAAAAAAATGCAAAAAAAAAATCTCATAACATTTTAAGAAAGTTTATAAATCTGTGTTGCGCCACATTCAAAGCCACCTAGGGCCGCGTGCAGCCCACAGGCCGTGGATTGGACAAGCTTGATTTAAAGTTTACTGATTGCAAATGTTAATCCCTTGTACAAAATACTATCATGGCAAAATTTAAAGTAGTGTACTACCAAACAATTGAATGCAATAGCCTAGCCAAATTGACACATTAAATTAACCACCAAAATGTTGAACACAGTGCTTTTTTCCTAAAATTATAAACAAGGCAAGAATATCTGCTCATGCCACATCAATTCAACATTGTACTGGATGGGATGGTTTATCCATTGCAAAAAGGCAGAGAGATAGAGAAAATGGGAGAAAGAGAAAGGGAAATATTAAATGAATTCAGATTGGAAGGAAGAAATAAAGCTGGATTTATTCAGAAAAAAATCCTAGGAAATCCACAATCAAATTAAAAGAAAAAAACTATTAGAGCTAATGAACTAATTCAGCAAGACTAAAGGATACAAGATGAATATATATATATATATATATATATACATATATATATCTACACATATATATAATATATCTACATACTGACAATGAACAATGGATATTTATATAGATCTCAATTTACTTAGATACCCTAAGAGGATTCACATGAATACAAACTTCCTCAAATTGTACTTCAGAGCAGTTTTCACAGACCATGCTCAAAGTCCTTAGTAGTGGTGTATATTGAAAGAATAGTCTTTGGTTTATTAAAAAAAAAAAACAGCATATTCACAGCACAACCAGAACATCTCACTCAAAATTTATTTTTAGTGGATCTTTCAGACCTCTAGAGGATTCTCTGAAAGCTTAGCCGGACTAGTCAACCATAGTTAATACTTATTTTTGTATTCATCATTTCTTTTCTTCAAACAGCAACACTCCTGATTCTTTAAATGCTCTTATGAAGTTTTCTGAACCACCAGGATCTATTCCAGGGAAGTGCTGAGATGAATATATAACAAAAAAAAACTAAAGGGAGAAAAAGTCTAAATCACAGTCCCAAACTTGGAGACAAACAAGATGCAATTAGATTCTTTAGATTATGTGAGTTTTTCAAGAAAAAAGCCCTCGATTTCAAGCAGTATGTATACTTCATAATGGAAAATTTCCATTTAGGAGCTAAGGGTGTGGTACTCTGAAAGTGTCAGGATGTGATCAGGCATTGGGGAAATAAGCCTGAGACATAAAGGCACTGTGCTTCAAAGTTCCACGGCTGCCACTGATTCATGCCCCTCTTCACTTGTTCAATAAAACATTCCCTCATGTGAAGAGAGGAATTAAAGCAATGAGTATGTGCTTCCTGAATACTGTTTTCAACATCCACTAATGTTTGACAATCTTGGTTAAGACTGAAATTACTCCGCATAGTATTCCATGGTGCATATGTACCACATTTTCTTTATCCAGTCTATCATTGGTCGGCATTTAGGTTGATTCCATATCTTTGTTATTGTGAACAGTGCTGCAATGAACATACGTGTGCATGCGTCTTTATAACAGAACAATTTGTATTCCTTTGGGTAGCAAACTAACACAGGAACAGAAAACTAAATACTGTATGTTCTCACTTATGAGTGGGAGCCAAATGATGAAAATACATGGAAACAAGGACACAAAGAGGGGAACAACAAACACTGGGGCCTATTGGAGGGTGGAAGGTGGGAGGAGGGAGAGGATCAGGAAAGATAACTAATAGATGTTAGGCTTAATACCTGGGGGATGAAATAGTCTGTACAACCAACCACCATGACATAAGTTTACCTATGTAACAAACCTGCACATGTACCCCTGAACTTACAATAAAAGTTTGTTGTTTTTTTTTTTTGAAGAAATTACTCTCACCCTTTATGGAGTTTGTTTACAAAACTAGGCAACGTCTCTCTACAGCTTAACCCATAAATGGAGAAGGAAAGAAGGAAATCACTTTGTGATGAGTTGAGTGGGTGCCCTGATAACAACAGGTTCACAACCTGGGAGGCGGAGCTTGCAGTGAGCCGAGATCGCGCCACTGCACTCCAGACTGGGCAACACAGCAAGACTCTGTCTCACAAACAAACAAACAAAACAGGTTCACAATAACACAATTTGCAGAAATGAAAAACTAATGATAATTTAACATTTTCTATGCACCAGGCACTTTGCACTTGGCAACCTGCATCACAGTTTTTCATTCTTGCAATAGCTCTTTAAGGTAAATACTCTTGCTCTTCCCATTGTACAGATAAATTATATTACAGATGTATATTACAGTGTGTATTACCTTGTACAGATGGATTATATTAACATTATGTTAATTATATTGTTCAGATAAATTAATTAAGAAGATAAAGTCATGAAAGATCACATAACATATCTAAAGATGAGCTGATGTCTCAATCCAATTCTATATTGAATTGTAGAATTTTAGCTCTTAATTGGAAAGCTATGTTGCTCCTTTTAGACTAATTGAAATTCCCAAACTTCCCTGAATCATTTTCTTACCCTGGTCATGCATTTTCCCATTCCTGCCCTCAGTCCTTGAAAGATTCCTTAGTAGGTGGACATGATAACAATGTATACAACTAGAATTTTTTAAAGATTGCTGAAATTAGGGTGAGCATCATCTACTTCCCTAATTATACTACAATCTGTTCAATAAAGCCTGCTATAAAAACAGACTCTTTGGTATTTTCAACCATATAACTGAGTAAGGAACATGTTATCTCCCAAAGTCAACACCCTGTGTAACCTGTGCACTTCCCAGATTAGCTTTGAACTCAGCATAGTTCTCAAAGACTTTGTTTTCCCATGACCTTATGTACCAGTACAGTTTTTATTAAATTATTGTTTACTAAATTAATATACATTTATATTAATTATAATATAAAACTTCAACCACATGAGGCCAGGTGCTTGACCTCTGGAAGAGAGTTGACAGGGATTACATTTTAAGGAAGAGAAGCTTATTTTCCTAGGACACCTAGGATCCAAGCAAGGTTGTGCAGAGTGGGCTTTGCCTAGGATAGTGAGGATCTGATCACTTCTTTTTTTAATCTGTCAGTTTACCAGTGTGCCATACTGTTGCCCACACCACTCTGCAGCATGCTTTGTAGGTATCATCATCTCAGTAAAGTAAGCTACACTTCATTCCCAAGTTTATATGCCACTGAAGATTTACTGCCAATTTGATTTATGAACTTCCTTTGCTCGGTTCCAATATCAAGAGAATGCATGACCCTATTCTTTTCCTTATATTCAAAGTTTTCCTGAACATAAAAATAAGCCGTGTTAGATAAACACATTTGTGATATTCTCTTTGCAGTGGAAGACAGACCAACATAGGGGTGCAAGGAGAGGGTTGTCAAACGAAAAAGACTACAATTCTAAAAGAGAGAAGAATTCCACCCTGAAACATTTACCCCTAGCACTTTAAGTAAGACATTTAGTTTTGGGGGGTCCCTAGGCTCCTGAAAGTACTACTAGAAAAATCCTTCCTGCCCTACCTTCTTTGTACATAGCAAATCATATGTCAAAGTGCTTTGGAAGGAATGAAACATTATACAAAAGTATAGTAGTTTTGTAGTATTTTAGTAACCTTGTCAAAGACTAGAGATAGAGTCATCACACAGATTTCCTCTTCTCTTCCTCTTACTCTCCCATCTTTCTGCATGAAGTATGACAAAGACAGTTCTGGAAGGAAGACATGCCTCTTTGCTTGCCTTTCCAAACCACGTCCCACATTCTATTAATGCTTCTCCCTA
This sequence comes from Nomascus leucogenys, assembly GCF_006542625.1. Lineage (NCBI taxonomy): Eukaryota > Metazoa > Chordata > Mammalia > Primates > Hylobatidae > Nomascus > Nomascus leucogenys. Next base: position 106,501,341 of record NC_044389.1, read on the forward strand.
ACTCCTCAGTTCCCTCTATCCTCATGGTGTTTCATCTTCCGATTTCCCAGCAATCAAGTTTAAAGACCACAGACATTAAAATTAAAATTCTGAGTAATTCTGAGAAAATAATTTGACCTCTTTGAGACAGAGGTTTTCAAAGAGCTATTACTCTGAAGTTGGTGTGTATTCTTTCACATATTTATTTCATATTTATCTGTAAGCATTATATAAAATTGTTTTACATGTTTTAAAAATTACTTAATGGATAGCATATACTCCATGTCATTCTGAATTTTTTTGCTTAAATTTTGTTTTCCCAGGCTTATCTATATGGATATATAAACTCACGTTTAGTAATTTTAACTATGTGCACAGTTGTATGGCTATACCAAATTTTTTATCCCTTTCCTATTAAATTGTAATTTTAGTATTATAGTCAATGCTGCAATAAACACCATTGAATATATTTCCATTTGCAGCTGACTGAGAGATTCTCTACTAAATTTCAGGATCAGAGACAATTTGCAGGGTCAAACATATCAAATATTGACAAGTTGTTTTGAAATATGATCATACCAACTTCTACTCTCACCAGAAACATGAATGTCTGTTTCTCCACATTCACCCAAAACTTGATTGTTTCATACTTTAAACTTTTCCCTTTATTGTGAAATATATGACATATACAAAAGGGTGACACAAGCAATTTTAAAGACAAAGATGAAGAGGAAGGGAAGAAGAAAAAGAAGAAATAAACATTTATGTGCCTACAACACAAATTAAGAAACAAAACATTCATATTTTGCCCTCTTTCCTGAATTTTTCTGCAATTTGGGTTTGTCATTCTCTTGCTTTTTTCATAGTTTTGCCATATATTTACACACAAATAACCAGTATGTTAATTAGGTTGTTTTAAACTACAAATAAATGACATATAAAAATTTGAATTCTTTTATACCTGCTTAAAATTGTATTTTAAATTCATTCATGTTATTGAGTATAGCTTTAGGTTATTTTCACTACTATAAAGTATTTCACTTAGAGAATACAAACAATGCTTAACTACTCTACTGTTAATTGACATTTCGTTTATGTTCAGGTTTTTATATTTTTTTTTTTTTTTTTTTTTTTGAGATGGAGTCTTGCTCTGTCACCCAGGCTGGAGTGCAGTGGCATGATCTTGGCTCACTGCAAGCTCTGTCTCCCAGGTTCATGCCATTCTCTTGCCTCAGTTTCCTGACTAGCTGGGACTACAGGTGCCCACCACCATGCCCAGCTAATTTTTTTGTATTTTTAGTATAGATGGGGTTTCACCATGTTAGCCAGGATGGTCTCAATCTCCTGAACTTATGATCTGCCCGCCTCAGCCTCCCAAAGTGCTAGGATTGCAGGTATGAGCCACCACGCCCAGCCTTATATTCATGTTTTTGCTCAAGTTTTCTTGTTATTTGTCCTTGCCATAATATCCAGAGGAGCTCTTTATGTTGTGATAGATGCCCTCTGAAGACAGCCATCACCAAATGTGTCCTTACCTGTTTTCAAGTGTTTCTATATGCATCAAGCAATGGGGTCAGTTTTCCATCTGCTAGACACTGGGCTGGCCTTGTGACTTGCTTTAATCAATAGCACGAAGCAGAAGTAATACTGTGCAATCTCAGACCAAGATTGTATGGGGCCTAGCAGCTGCCACTTTCCCTCTTGACTTTATTTCACCCTTATTATTGAAAGATAGTTTAGCTGAGTATAGAAATCTAAGAATTTTTTTTCGGGACTTTGAGGATACCTTCCACTATCTTTTGGCTTTAATATTGCTAGTAAAAAGTAAGCTACTCCTCTGATTGCCAGTCCTTGAAGGCATTCCTTTTCCTATCCACATTCCTGCATGCAGTTTCTCTATACTCCTCTAGGCAAAAATCTCTTTTAATCATTCAATATTCTGTATTTATCATATATATCTTTATTTATGTAACTAGGCATATATGTATGTATGGACGCATGCATGTATGTATTGAGATTTAGCTCTTTTAATCTGTGAGTGGTTTCTCTTATCATTTATAAAGAATTCTTAGCAACTATCTTTGAAAATAATCATCTTCCTTAGCCTCTCTCTGATCTCCTTCTAGGACTCTAATTAAATATATTGTAAAACTTTTTTTTTACCCTTTAAATCTCATAATTTTTCTTCATGGTTTCTCTTTCAATATTTTTGTCTCTACATGTTATATCTAAGCAATGTATTTTTACATATATTCATATTTATTAATTTTATCTTCAGCTGTATTTAATCTTGCACTAATCCCATTCATCAAATTTTTAATCTCAACTGTTAAGTTTCCACTCCTAGAAAATCTCTTTGGTTGTTTTTTTTCAAATATACTAGTTCACTTTATAGTTTCTTGTTACATACAGATATTTTCAGTGTTGTCTTAGAGTATTTTAAACATAGTATAATGTGGTTATTAATTTTGTGTCAATTTGACTGGGCCAAGGATGCCCAGATACCTGATTAAATGTAATTTCTGACTGTATCTCTGAGAGTTTTTCTGAAAGAGAATAGCATGTAAATTGGAGGACAGGGTGAATGGATCCCCCTAATATGCATTGGCATCATCCAATCCACTGAGGGCCTGAATACAATGGAAAGGTGGAGGAAGCTTGAATTAACTATACCTGATGACTTGAGCAGAAACATCAATTTTCTCTTGCCTTTTGCACTCCTGCTTCTGAAGCCTTCAGACTGAGACTGGAATCTGTACCCTCAGCTCTTTGCCACTTAGACCTTTGAACTATTCGATTGGCTTCCCTGAGCATCCAGCCTGCAGATGACAGATTATGATACTTCTCAGCCTCCATAATTGTATGAGCCAATGCCCTATAATAAAATCCTTTATAGATGTATCTCTCCAATTGTTTCTGTTTCCGTAAAGAACCGTGACTAATACAGTAAGCATCATTGCTTTACAGTTCTTGTTAGATGTTTCTAATATTTGACATCTTTACAGGCTTATTTTGATTCTCTTGTTTTGTCCTTTTCTTCTGATGGTTCATTGCCATGGTTCCTTGTTTCCTTGTGTATTTATTATTTTTTTAACTATATAGTCTCATTGTCCTTGAAAAATTATTTGTGGGGTTTCTATGATACCTGTGATGAAAATTAATGCTGTCTTCCAAAGAAAGTGAATACCTTCCTCTTAATCCTACAATTTCTTTGGTTAGGCAGCTAGGGACCTTCAGTCAGGAAATAGTTTAAACTAAATTTCAAGTTGGAAAATATTTGGACTACTCGGGTGATGTAAATCTGAACTAAAAATGCAAACCGGGGTTAGAAAACTTTTCTTTTTCTTCTTTTATGTTCAGTGCGAGACCAACTTTCCTTGTGACTGTTTGAGGCTGGGGAAGGAAAGGTTTATTTCTGATTCATCCTTTCTCTAAATTTGTAGGTATATAGGGTTCCAGCTCAAAATGAAAAGAATACTCTACTAGTTCTGGGTTTTAACTTATTCATTCTTCATCTCTAAGGTCCATCTAAGATTATCAAAAGATCTGAAGGCTGTGGCAGCTTGACTGCTTTGTTTACATCCCTAGATTTCCCTAGATTTTTACCTGGTAATTTCTCAGTATTTGCACGTTAAGATTTTTTAAAAGTTCTTATCTGCATTTTCAATTATTTTCCGTGGCAGGATAGGTCCAAATAACCTATTCTTCCATATTCTAGGAAGTAGACATCCATCCATCAATTTTTTAAATTTTATTTATTGTATTTTTCATAGCCAGATGTTCAATTTGATACTTTTCCAAATCTGCTTAAAATGTTTACTTTTGTTCATGTTTTCAAACTTTATTTTTTTAAAAATCTAAACAAAATTATTTTATATATTTATATATTTATATATATTATTTCTATGCTCTATAATTTACAGATCTGATAGCTAAGATTATTATTCCTATGATACTCACTCATAAAACCTTTTCTCATTACTTATTAATTTCTCAATTGGGAGCTAATTTCCTCAGAATTTTATCAGCAAGAGTAATTTGAAGCCTAGTTTAAGATATATTTCACTGGAGATTCTTTGTGTTTGCTTCTTCCAGGATCTTTGAGATGCTTCCAACCTAGCATGATTATAAATTAAAGTTTCAGCTTAGTATTTTTTGTGTCACACAAATAGCTGAATTCCATCTATAGCTATAAGTGTGGGTTTTATAGTCAGAAAATTTTTCTACTCTTGTCAAGGCAAAGGTTGATACATGTAGTTCTTCTCTTGCTTACTCTCTGAGCTGGTCACACATTGAAGATCCTTAATTAGTGGAGAGATCTTTGATTTGAACTCGCCCTGCCAAGGGACACAAGCTGTCTCTCCTGTCCTCCACACACAACCCATTGACACTCAGCCCTTAGCCCACCAGAAATGTGCACATCTTTCAAGGCCAAAGCCAATGCCAACACTACCTTAACTTTGGAGAATTGAACTTTCTCTTTTGATCTTTTTTTTTTTAACTCCTTTCTTTCTCATTCTCAGTATTAAAAAAAGATGTTTTGTATATTTACCTTTCATTTTTATACATTTGACAATGACAGGTATTTCTCTACCTTTCAGAGAATCATATTCTGAAAAATGGAATTCATCACACGTTTTCAAACCTTCCTAATTATCTTCTTTCATTTGGCCTGACCTCCCTTGATGCTTATTTTATACCCCATTCATCACATTTACATAAATTTTGAACTTAATCAATGTTTAGTGAAGTAAATTGTTGCTGAATGGTAAGAGAAAATGTGTTAGTTACTTTTCCAACTGAGTGATATGTGCTCAGCAAAAATAAAGTATATGCAAAATACCTTTCTTACCAGTTTTTAACTTTGAATGTTACAGATATTATTACTTTGCAAAATTAACAAACTAATTGTTCTATGAGTTATACACTATCTCTTAACTGTTACGTTGTATGTGGTAACACAAAGTTATGTATGACCTTAGAATTTACCCTACAATTATTAGAAATGCACATCTGTCTTCCTCTATTTATTATAATCTTTCTGGTCTTTCCATTATCAACATCATTATTAGGTAGTATTGTAGATTTATGCAAGAGCTTCTTCCAAGAACTAAATGGGTTTTATGGAGATAAACAGTTGAAAACTTAGTCTGATTTACCTACTTAGCACCATAAATCTCAGGCCAAAAACAGAGTTTGCTGTCTGAAACAGCTTTCAACTATTAATAGACATATAATTTATACTCAGTCAAGTCTATGTGTGGTTAGTGGTGGGGGAGGGGTTTGAACTGTGAGAGTAATATGTAATGACATCCCATTTCACTCTGTATCCTAAAGGAATAATAATAAATGCTTTAAAATTCTCAAGAGTAAGGAAGGAACCAAAGACTACCAACTTTGGCAAGTTAGGTAAGTGGTGTAACACAGGACACACTATTGAGTACTCACAGAGGAGCTTCCTGGAGACATTATTCTCAGAAAATCATAAGGATTCCAAGCAAGGAACTTGGAAATTACTGCCATAGATACCCTTTCCAAGGTTATCAACAGTCCTAAATCCAAGATATTTTAGCCAACTCTCACAATCTATACTCACTCAACACAGAGAACTTCTTTCAAATCAGTAGAGTTTAAGAATGATATCATTCAAGGCACTTATCTGAAAATGAAGATTTAAATGAAACTATGCTATAATTGGAGTTTCCAAATAACCTCAGATAAACCAGAATGACTTCAACTAATTATTTTGTTTCCCCATCCTCAGTTGTAATGTAGGTGTGACTTTGCTAGCTAATTTGTAAAGTAAAAAACATATGACCCTTTCTAGGGTCCAGCATTTATGTATGAGCTCAGTGCTGAATAGAACATTTGAATTTTTACCATTAGTAGTGGGGATACTACATAGTGACAATCTAATAGGAATTAAAATCTGATTTGTTATTTCACTAAACATTCTTTCAGAGAGTTGTGTTTGCCTCTTTGTAACCAAAAAAAAGTATCTGCACCATAATTTCTTTTTTGGAAGAAAAAAAATGAAAACGGGCTTATAAAAACAAGAATATTTTAAGATAGCGGTAGCGGTACTTGACTTTTCCTGCCTAAGTGAGAATTTCCTGTTGAGAGAGTTGACAAAGCGGGTTTGAAGCAGCTTTCCTGTAATTAATTTTCTTCGTGTGTGAATTTAATACTGATGCAAAGGTGTTGCTCATTTGACAACTCCAAGGTTTAATGTCTAACCATCCAACAGGAAAGGAAGAACACGGCTTCCCAGAATTCCTCATTAATTAGCTTCAATCCTCACTCGATGATACCCATCCACTCATCTAAGACTGCTAATTGTTATCAATTGAATGATTTTCAGGATGAAATCAATACCTACAAAGAATATAACTCATTTACATTGCTTGTTGAACAGCTAGATGACAAGAAATGTTCATACTTATGACTCTGGACCAGATTTGAACTTCTACTAAACAGAGAGATAGCATTATGTATGCAAAGAGCATTGAACTTGAAATAAAATGACTGGATTTTTGTTCTATGTGATTGTGGATAAATTAAATAACCTGAGAGCTATGAGTCTTCATTTCTTCAACGGCAAAATACAGATGAGGTCAAAGTCTTGCCTAATGGTAAATATTTTTAAAATTATGATTTCCAGGGCACTAATCAAATCCATAGTTTTATGTAATAGAGTAAGCTCAAAAGGTATATATTTTGTAATGTCACAACTGTTGTGTTAAACATCTCTCCACTTTAGTCTTCAAGAGTCAAGAGAAAAATAAGAACTTTGAAATATCTGCATCTATTTCATTTTCTCCCTGTATTCAGTGTTCGGCTTTTACAGTGAAACTAACTGAGATATTTGAGAATATAAAGGGTTTTGGATGAGTGAACATTGAGTGACTGAAGCTCTCAGGAAAGAATTTAAAAGATCTCAGAGGCATGCAGCCACGTTATATAAACATATTTTGAACTGTACCATCCTATCTATAGTACTGGCGCCACAGTTGCATTAAGTGAAATTCTATCCAAAAATTGGGAAGGTGCTCTGAGTTTGTTTGTCTGCTCTTCTGTTCTTTCTCAAAAACCTTAAATGAAAATGAAGGTAGTGTAGACAAATGTGCCCAGTCTTAAAAAGCTCCTAACTGGACCGAGAACATTTTAATTGCAGCCAACTTTGTCAAAACTGTCACTCTAGCCTCAAAGTGATTCCTAGGGGGAACTTCAAGTTACATTAATTTTTCTAGATGCTCATTCTTTTGAACTCTAAGAAAATTTATTCCTCCTTCATTTTTCTTTTCCTTTTTAAAAGAAAGGATGGGAGGTAAAAGGAAAAGAAATAGTTGCATCTCTAACTTCTGAAATCCAACAGACTGCTTCTATGCCAGTCTATTAGGGTTGTCATGAAAATGCATTTACTTATCTTTTATGCAGCCCTCCCCTACTCCATCAACTAAAATAAAGTTTGTATTTATTTTTTCTGGAAATATCCAAAGTGGCCCTGGCTAAGCTTCAAATCTATTTTTCTATATGCTGTGGCTTTAAATGTTGCCGTCTGTACTTGGCAAACAGAGATAACTGGAGTAAGCTCAACAATAACTGAACTTGAAAAAACTTCAAGAGCAACTGACTGTCGAAAAGTCAAATTATGATTTTCATTTGATGAATTGTAAAAGCCTTTGATGGTGCTAGTAAGTCTTCTCCTCCTTATATTTCTTATACTTTGAAATACTTGCTGTGAATTATTTGTTTTACCCAGGTTTAAAACAAGAAACACGTATCATTTCTATTTGCCTGCTGTACTGTACAGAATTTAAGAATTCATTCTTTCATTATAAGTATGTCTGAAAAATTATTGTTTTACTCTGTGCCAATGACACAACTCAGCTTCGTTGGAGGAGTAGACATGAAGGCTGTTATACATGTTTGAATGAAATGACTTGATATGAATATTCACTACTAAAATTATCTGTCCAGAAATGGCCTTGAAAGCCATCTTTCCCATTTATCATCTTTACTACATGATCATTTAAACTAACTCAGATTTTTTTAAAAATCGTATTTTCTCAAGAATTCAACCGGAGCAGTAGCCTGGGTTCTCCCTCACCAGCATCGTAAGGAAGTCATCTCCCTTCTGTTTGACTTAAATCCCTCCTGGTGTTTTTATACTCATATATATTTTTTCTTATATTTCAGAGGGATAGCATTAGGAGAAATACCTAATGAAGGTGATAGGTTGATGAGTGCCACAAACCACCACGGCATGTGTATACCTATGTAACAAAACTGCACGTTCTGCACATGTACCCCAGAACTTAAAGGATAATAACAATAATAATAACAAAAGAGAGAAATCCAAGGTCTAAATCTCTTCTTATGCTTTAAAAAATGAATGCTGCCATATTCATATATATATATGAATATATGAATAGGGCAAATATGAATATGGCAACATTCATTTTTAAAAGCATAAGAATAGCATATTCGGTTTTGAGAATCCCAATTATACAGAAAATGATAGATCTGTATCTCAAATGAAATTGTTTAGGAACAAACAGCAATGAGCAATCATAACATTGGACTACTTTTAATTCCATCCCACCTTAGAAATGTGACTTCAAGCAAGTTGCCCAGTCTCTCTGGATCTTAGGTTTTTTCCTTGGTGGAATAAGGAATTTTTCTCTCTGCTTATTTGTTTACTGTCCTCAAGGGAAAAAAAACCTCATCAGGCTCCCTCACTCCTGTAGCCCCTTATCTAACAGAGGACCAGGCAGTGTCATTGCTGGGTTGTCTAATGAGGACTGCACCTTTTTGAGATCTGGTGGCTTTTATTATGATTATTTTTCCTTGTGATATAGCAAACAAATACTATAGGTTTGCAATCAACCATGTTTTGCTGTGAAACATAGCTAAATTTTTGCGAAGCACATAATTCAGTTGTCTTTTGGCAATAATGGTAGATTTTTTTTTTTCAAAAAGAAAGAAATATTCTTCAAGAAATTTATGAATAACCCCTAAAATGGAAACTTAGTATATATTCTGTCTGTAATTTTTAAAAATATGGTATTATGATCTAGACATTGATTTTTTTTCTCTTCTGCCATGAAAAATAAAGTAAAATTATGACTTACTTTCCCCTAAGAGATCACACACACCTAAATTTTCTAGATTTCTGGTGTTTGTTTACTATCTAATAGTGATGGGAAATGGGAAAAGAAGTAAAACAGGCTGGGCGCAGCGGCTCATGCCTGTAATCCCAGCACTTTGGGAGGCCGAGGCAGGCAGATCACAAGGTCAGGAGTTCGAGACCAGCCTGGCAAATATGGGGAAACCACGTCTCTACTAAAAAAAAAAAAAAAAATAGCCAGGCATGGTGGCGGGCGCATGTAGTCCCAGCTACTTGGGAGGCTGAGGCAGGAGAATCACTTGAACCCAGGAGGCAGAGGTGGCAGCGAGCCGAGATCGCATCACTGCACTCCAGCCTGGGTGACAGAGCGAGACTATCAAAAAAAAAAAAAAAAAAAAAAGAAAGAAAAGAAAAACAAAAAGAAATAAAACAAAATTAAGTGATTAAAAGGAAACTTGTGGAAGAGAGGGTCATTCAGTGAAGTGCAGGGGAGTTGAGGGAGTTCAGGTAGAGGGGACATGCCTTTTCAGAGAAGGAGTTCCAAAAAAACTATGGGGTTTTTGCTAGCTCTGCAAAGATAAATTTCAGTAGAGAAGATCATGATAAAACATCCCATGGTACGTTTATGATGTTACTTATAAGAGGCACTGCTATGAATTTTATATATTGGCAAAGAACTAGAAGGGAATGTGAACACAAGAAAATAGTTCATGTGTTGAAGTAGTAAAATAATAACTATTTATATTTCTTCTGTATTATTCCTTTGTTACTGCACTCAGAAAAATACAGAAGAAAAATCAATAAATAGACAATACACTAAATTAACAGAAAGAGATGGGTTTTTTGTTCGTTTGTTTAAAGACTTTGTTGAAGACCTAGAAGTATGCATATTATTTTCTCTCTTTAAGTCTTAAAATTTTGGAATAGGTCAGCTATCATTATCAGTTCACCTATAATACTCTCAGAGTATTGTAAAAGTGAATATACACAAGATTGTTTGGACCCACACCATTTGACAGCAGATCACTTTCCTCTGTAGAGCTTCACACGTGTAATTTCACTTTTTGGAACCTGACATTGCTCCCTAAAATTGAAACACCCACGTGTGTTTGGTTTTACCAATTGCACTAAAATACAGTTTTATTTTTATGCTTTTATTCTCCAATATTGATCGTTTAAGGTCACTTTTCACTGTGCAATTTATTAAAATGCTGTTTTTATCTTTTTCATACCCATCTTTTCCTGGCCTTCTTATTGGAACCTCAGCAAGGTTTGAGCAGTATAAAGCAATCGTGGAACAGGAAAAAAGAAAAAGAATTCTTGGTTGGCAGCAGTGAGAAAGCTTGGGTTTCTCATTGCTTTGACTATCAACAAAGTGCCCTCTGTGTGTGAAGGGCCATGGGCAGTGCTGAGCTAGTCACTAGACAGCGTAGAAAAATGGCAGTGACTATTGAGGACTTGACCAAGCTGACCGCTAGTCTCACCACACCCATCTCAGGCTTCACTAGAAGAAACAAACCAACTCTGATGGGGATTTTTGACATAAATACTGTCAGAAAGTCTAATCACACATGTTTCTCTTATGGGTTTCAAAGCAAGTGACTCAGCTGATCAGTTCTTTCCAATCTAAAGTCACACTGGGACCTGAGACGTCTCTGGTATTTAAAGCATGCACCTTGAAACTTAAGATGCTATGCTAATACTGGGCTCAAAATGTCCTCTCCCACATTCTCTGCTCCAAAACAAGGCTGCAATTTGGAAGAAGAGGCAAACGGCTATGTTGTCGGATGTATACATGTACCCACTCCAGACTCATTTTATAATCCAGGGCAGGGTTTCGTATATGTGACACTGTGTGTCTATGAGCCTATGACATTGAGACTTGGATGAACACCAGGGGACATTCTTATCATCTCCCCATGAGAAATGCTCATTTGTGCCAAATTTTTCATTCAAAGCACACTTTTAAGCAAATAAGGTAAATGAACACTCTTGAGCAAATAGGGTAGGCGAATTGCTAGCATAACCTGTCTTCAAGTACTATACTGCCTTGTTCTGCAGAAATACCTATTAGTAAATAGAAATAGATCTACACAAGTCTCTTTCCCACTCCTACTTCGTTTATAATTGTATAGGATTTCTGGTGAATCTGGAGGTGTCACCCTGACCTCAGTTTATCATTGCATTTAACACATGCCTTTTCTAGAGGGCTTCTGGCAGCTGAGTTTGATTCCAGAGGTCAATCTCAAAACTTCTTACTGAATCCTATCTCACTTGATGTTAGCATCTGCCTTCCCCCACACCCCTGTGATAATCAACAAACCCATTTGGATTGGCTGTGGACACACCATGGTTTCCAGCAGAGCCTGTTTGCAGAAATGCACTGAAAACCATTGATTAACTTAACACTTGTTTTTGCAAAAACATTTTGCTCACTGCTTCTGCACACACACACATGCACACGAAAACACACACAAACACACAAACACACACAAAAGCAGCAGCTAACACAAAAACGATTGATTATTTTTAATCAGACCTTCAATCTGTCTTCTTCATCTACTTTGACCAAAAATGCTAAATAAGAAAATTGTTGAGTATTTCTCTCTGTTGTTTTTCATTCTTTTGTACTCAAAGTTCTACAAAGCTTTATAGGGTAGTTTATTCTGAAAACCCACAGACTAGAGAGAAAATTCAACTGTAAGTTAGCCATGTGTTAGAGTTTTTCTTGCCACCATGGATGAAATGTAAAGGTGGCTTCATTATTAGTTTGGGGAAAGAAGAGTTCCAATCCAGTCAATATGAAGCAGCTAGTGTTCTGGAAAATGAACCTAGGAAACTCTTCTCACCATCGTGAGCTGAGCTAACCTGATAGGCCGTGGGAAAGGACAGCATATTACTCTGGGTAAATGAGAAGCACACAGAAAATAAAATTGTTAGGTTTTGCTTGGAATTGAAAATTGTTGAAGGTTGAAGACTTTAATGTAGGGAGTTTATCAACAGCCACAGAATCAGTGGCTTTATCACACAGCAGTAGGGTCTGCAAAAAGCCACTTCCTGCTGATGAAATTATAGGCCTAGAGATTTGGGTCCAGATTTTATACTCAGGAAGCTCTTGAAAACTTGTTTTCTGCTGTCATGCTGAGGGAATTAATAGATTAGACGTTAACCACTAAAATTTTTTAGGTATCCCCCAAAATATAGCCTCTAGTGAAAGAGCAGAGTGTCCTTAAATTTCATAATATGGAACACTTCATTTTATATGAAGGTCATTTGTAACAGGTTCTGAAGCAATGTTTTACATGGGGTAAACGCCTAGTAAATGGGTGGATCATTCCTTGGATTTAAACTTGCCTGACTTCCTGTAAAAGGAGAGGAAGTGACTATAGGCAGAGCTGAGGTTGGATAATATTTTTCCTGTTATGTATATTTTCTATTTGTTAATGTAGTTTAGAATTCCATGGACTTCCATACTGATATACTGTTCAAACCATTCTGTGAATTTAAAAAATATTTTAATTGGAACAAAAGACAAATAATTTAGAGACAAATATATATCCCTTTGTGGGGTTAATTTGGTTTTTACATTTTTTGCATATTTCTGTGAAAACATTAATTATAGTTATTGAATATTTATTGAGCAACTGCTACATAGTAAAATTATGTAAGGTAGGCAAAAAATGAAATGGTCGTTAAATTCAAGAGAGTCTATTCTTGTGGGCATCGGAGATATATACATATATAGTTTTATATATATAGTTACATATATAGTGTTTCATATATATAGTTTTTTATATATATATAGTTTGAAAAATCATGGAATTGAGCATATTTACCATCTTTCGATTAATATCAGAAAAGAATCTCTGACCTCAAGAATATCAGAATATTCTAAGGGAGACATAGAAGTAAAACAATAATCATAATATTGTGTGATACATTTACATAAAAATGTGCCCAAAATGTTAAGAAAGCTTAAAAGAAATGCTCTGAAGCGGACACTTAACTTTGTTGAGCAACTTCTAAAAGGTGGTGATTCTTGAACTAGATCTTTAAAAAGTCACAATGGGAGAGAAGTTTATTCCAGGCAAAGGGACAGCTCAGAGAACTTGGCTTTCAGAGGGATAAACAGATCAAAAGGGCTGGACTATACTGTATGTAGAGATATGATGAGAGATTGTCTAGAAAGGAGGGCTGGAACCAGAATATTAAGGACTCCTTCAAGTCTAAACTTTACAATAAATCAGTTAGAAATAAATAAAGAACATAAGACATAAAAGTTGATTAGAAATTTTGGGTGGAAACAATATGGAGGACGAACTGAAGGCCAACAAAACTGGAAGAGAGATACTAGAAAGAATGAGTCATCTTGTCATGTGATCCTCACCAGATCTTCTTATTTTTTTACCATTTATTTTTAATGGTATGCAATACCCATAAGAAAGATGAGCAAATTCAGGAACCAGAGTTCAACTTATGCTATTCAAAAGTCGTTTGCCAGCTTGAATGTATTGACGTGGATTGACTTAGCAAGCTACTAGCCCAAGAGTTGACTATCCTCATGTCTCTGCTATGAAATGCAAAACATATTCATTTCAACTACATTTTTAGAAATTTACATAGTCATCACTTATCTCTAGGAGCCAATAACTGGAAGAAAAATAATTTATCCTAATTAAAATAAAGGGTTCATCCTGGCAAGAATGATTTGCAAATTATTCTTCCTTACTAAGGAATATCCACTGTTCTACTTTTAGATGTTCCACAAACATCACATTATTTATTTTCAAAGCTTTTCTATGATTACTTAAGGCAGTTACATTAATCCCTTATAGAATTGCCATCAGGGACGTCCCCAATGTCATTTTATATGGAATTCTTCTTTAACATTATACTACAGGCTCAGACAAACAGGTTAAAATGTTTTTCTATGCATTGGCTGCATAACCTTGGGCAAATTATTTAAACCGTTAATGGTTTCATTTCCTCCTCACTAAAATGAATATAGTAAAAGCCTAATAGATTGTGTGTAAGGATTTGGCAAGAGAGCTTATGTGAGGTACTTAACACAGTACTTGCCACTTAGTGAGCACCCAATAAATAAATCTTAGCTTTTATTGGCTTTCAAGGATAGGATTTGGCTTGGGAAAAGTTCATTTAAAAATTCTCACAGCAGAATAGACCAACGATTAGTGACCTTTGAGAAACACTGGCTTTGAGAAAAATTAGAAATCTTACCTGAGACTAGCTTCACAGATGTTTTCCCTTTGAAGAAATGACTTCATTGGAGGAAAAGAGAAATCAAATCCCTAAAGATATAAATATCTGAATATATGTTTTTCATGAACTGCAAGACCATAACTTAAAAAAAATTTTTGTGATGTCCTGAGAGGGCAGATTGTAAGTCCTTTTAATTATATATTTGAAAAATAAGGCCATAACTTTTAAACAAGGAATATAAACGTCTTTTTCAATACCTCCAATAAGTTGTAAGAATGATGCAATTCAATCTGAGAAAGATAGACAAAAATAAATGTAAAGTAAGATAGAAATAATTCTTCTGGTTTAAGGCTGATGTCGTTGACATATATCATTTAAGAAATTTAAACCTGTACTCAAAACATTAATATATGTAAAATATATATCACATAATATTTTAATTGCCATTTTATGAAAAATGATACAAACCATGAATTCATAGTACAATTAATACAAAATAGCTTTCCCTTATATTTTTACCATTTAAATATGAAGAATTATTTTAAATATATGCAACTATATAGCAATTTATTTTTTGTTTAATTATGAAGATTCTTAGAAAGCAATTATAGAATAAATCTAATAAACAACTGTTTAGAAAAATAAAATCGTAACTTAAAATATTAACATAGTTTTAGTTTCCTTGTTTTTGATTTCTAAATTGTAATTACTGCCCTGCGTACAGTGCATAGAATTGATGTTTACATCCGTCATGTTTTTATAGCCAAAACCTGCAAATAAGTAAGAGTGGTTTTCTCCACAGCAAAGGTCAACAGATTGGACAAAGTTAGAGAAGCTGCCCAACATGAAATTTAATATTATAGGGGACTGCATTTTAATAAATGTATATAGAAGTTTTCTATGGAAGCAGATTTATGTGTGTACCTTCATAGGATCACTTATTTACAATAGCTTACAGTACATTTGCCAAAACCTACATCATACTAATGCAATGCTGCTTCCTACTCATACATGAGTTTTCAAAGTGATTTCCAAGTAGGAGCTATTATCCCTGCTTCACATACACGGTAAATGATGCCTACACACAAAAATAAACAGAAGTGACTTTCCCTAAGTTACAAAGTTCATCAAGCCACCCAGAGAACACAGAAATATTAACTCCTCTTTTGCCCAAGAAGCATGAACACCGCTGTTTTCCATGTTTAAGGCCAACTCAGTATCAAATTAATATCACTTTTTATAGGCAGTATTCCAGAATCATTCAGAAGATGCCATTCTCCACGTTTTGACCTTCAACTTCAATTTTAAGTACTGTCGAATGTCTCCAAGGAACCTCTCCTAAATATTGAGGAAGGCTTTTTATCACTTCTAAGCTGTTTGCTTTATTGCATAAAGCACATCTTCCTGGAAATAAAAATTCACTTGAGCAAAAGAAAAGTTTTCAGAAATCTCTTCAATGAACAGTTAGGTAGAGTGTGGGAATCCAGCCATATAGTGATTGCCAAAGCATAAATGGGCCTGGGATATTTTTCAAGTCCAACTACCCGGGAAGATGACTGCTTCTGTTGGTCAGAATGATTGACATTTTGAGCATAGCTGAAGGTTTAGAAACATTTTTTCCATTTTCAAGATGTAGGAATCAACTCTTCATTTACTTACTGTGAGTAGAGAGGTGAAATTTAGTATTACCACTTTATTTAGTAGCTCTCCCTATATGACATAAGTTGTGCAGAAATCGAGTTTCATTGATTACAGCTTCAACAGTGGAAGTATTGAAAATCATCGTTCAATTTATTAACTAAGAATTCAGCAGGACAGAATTTAATTCTCATTATTCCTTGTATCTTAAAAATAAAGCAAATTCCACAATCAAATAAGCAATGCTATTTTCTACTATTAGGTATTAAATTAATATTTTGAAAAGAATTTCTACTAAGTGATTTTTGTGAAAGGTGGATCTGGAAAGAACATTTCTACACTGTGGAAATATCTGAGATGTGCTTTGTGGCTGGTGCAGCCTCTCCTGTCTCTTCTGTTTGTTCGTTGTGTGTTTGTTTCTTTTTCATTCATCAAATATAGTGTTACTGTCTGGCATATAGTGGGTATATGCAAAAATCACAAATTACCTTCCTTTGAACAGATACAGTCTATTTTTATTTGGATTATGAGAAGTTCTGAGTATGATAAGACTGACATAGCATACTTCATAGATAAAAGAAGATCTACTTTCAGTGGTTTATACCTTTTTTGTTGCAACATAAAACCTGGGAAAAGCAAACGCAATTCTTATTCATAAATATTAACCATTGTGTTTTCCTGTGACGTACTTTCTTGTAAAACAGGCATGCTACTGACTACTAAATTCCATAAACCTTTTCAGATCTGTTCTTCAATTTTCAAAAAGTACAAATGTAAAATAAGTGGAAAAAAATTACTATGCAGTGTCTTAAAATTATTGTTTTCCTCCTGGAAACAGCTGGTTTTAGAGCTCTCCAGTTTCCCCTGCTGGAGTTGATGAGGTCACTATCACCTCAACCAGCAAAGGAAGTGGAATTCTTTTCAATAGCTTTGTTGCTTTGGATGTTATCCAGTGGATCAAGAAGAACATTAAATTTGATTCCTGACAGATTAGCAAAGGAGGAACAACTTTGTAAATACTCTGTTTTGAAAACATATTTATTTACAGATGCATACGGTCAGATATTGGACGTCAAAATATATGCTTATTTGCTTAGCAACTTTGGTACAAGAAGGACAAGTAGTATATATATGTCCTGCAGCTTCTGAAATTAAACTAAATCACATTCCTTTTTATGATACATTTGTTATTTTGCAAGATCCAACTTCCTATTTCTCATAAGTAAAAATTTATTTTACCAGCCTTGGATTTAACTCTGAAAATATATTTGGGTCAAGCCATAATAAAATGAGACAATTTTTTTTTCTTAAAATACATGTTAATTTTTTTTTAACTTTAAAAAACCTTTAAAGAATTTTGGCTACTGGAAGCACGACCATTGAAAATGTGGTTTAATTTAGAAATGCCATTGAATACCAAAACACTCCAGATGTGAAACAGAAAATTACAAATGCATAAATAATTTTGCTGATGTATGTCAACATTGGTAACTGAAATAACTGTATCATATGTTTTATGTTGTGTCTTGGTTTGGGTGTTGGTTTTTTTTTTTTTGACATATCTGCTTCCAGGTAAGTATAGTTTACTGAGGGTTAAAGCATATGTTGAAAATCGTAGATGTGTTTATTAGTTACATTATATTTATTAACTATATTAGCAATGTGAGAATTAGGAGCAAAATAGAGATAGGCTAGAATATTGAGTACCATCTTGTACTTATTTCAAAGTGTTAATAAATTGAAATGAAATTATGTTGTGGACAAGTATGAGATGAAATTGCAAGACTGTACTAATTTGTAAAATTAAGAAGTTGTAGAACTACGAACATAAACTATTGCATTATAGGAAAAAGTTAATTTAAAAGAATAGGACAAGGTAAACTTTTAAAAAAATTTTGCCAAAATGGAACTATATAAGACAAAAAAGCATTTCCGGAAGTTTGACCTTCACTAGAAGCTCTCTCTGTGCCTCTCTTTTCCACCATTCATACTGTTAAAAAAAAGACAATATTGAAATATTACCGTCAGTATTACTGACTGTTGAAGACGGAGCCCTTGCTGTAAGTCAGGCACTATGCTGGATGCACTAAATGTATGTCCTATTTCAAAGGTAAAACCACTGCATCTTGCACAAACAGTTTGGTTCAAAAGCTTTAAGAGTAACAAGAAGGTTTGCCCAAGCTTAGTCACGTCAATGAGCAAAATCCACCGGATAGAATGAGGTTGGGATCTCTGAGAAAGCAAAATACTAATTGACAGTAGCAGTTGGTGGGTCATGTTTTTATCCTAACAGTTGTATAGCTGTGCTGACTTCAACTTTTTCAGTTCAGAACTCTTCCCCAAGAGGTCCTTTCTCTTTGTGAAGTGGTCCTTCTTCAGTCTGGGACTCTTTCATTTACCTGATTGAGTCTTGCTCCATCTATATAGGCTCCTGTAAACCAACTTTATACTACAGCGCTTCCCTTAATGAAACAGGTTGATTTATTTTGAACCAATCTTAGAATATACAATTATGTGACAACATAAGGGATGGACTTATACAAGGGATAGAAGTTGAGTTTGCCATTTCTATAGTGCATTCTGTATGTAAGTTTTGGAGTGCACTTTCTGGAAATCACATGATGGCCTATGTAACTGTAAGGACACTCAATCTACAATATGGTCTCCTCTCTTTTACACTCTACATGCAAATTTGAATGTGTTCAGATTAAAGATAGTGTTTCATAACGTATCAGAGCCTTGGATCAATTACAACAAACCTCATCTCTTTTCTTATGCCCGGAGATGTGCTTAAGAAAAAACAGGCAAGAAAGGCAGCGTTTCGGGTTCATAAACTTTCATCAAAGTGAGTTTTCTATGCAGTTTCTTGCCAGGTGATCACAGCCTCCTTTTTTTTTTTTTTCTTTTTAACCTCTGTAGAAATTTAACAGCTGAGACATTCCCTTTAGATATTTACTTTTTCTAAATAGAGAATGTGGAAGATTTTTTTTTCAGTAAAGCAATGCCCCAGCTAAACAACTTTTATGAATATGTATATTGAAGGTGAATTTCATACTATTAAATACATGTAAGCACTATTTTGCTAATACCTTAGATAATTTCTTGAGGCATAGTCTATAGGAAATCTGATGGCCACAGGTGGTATAAGCTACCTTTCTTTATTGAAATAAATTACAATTGATAGACATTTGAGTGCATATTTTACATACTTTTGTGAACTTCTAAAAATGCATGACGTTTTTGGCTGGAAATAATATATTAATTTAAATTTCTTCAAAGTTAACTCTTACAACAAGTGCCATCTGACATTTATTGGGAAACAAGCTTATTTTCACCCAAACCAATTTGGAAATATTTTATGTTATAGTATTTGTTGCTTTCATTGCAAAGGGCAATAGGTCTATCTTTATGGCTACATTAGCAAATGTCTCCACACTATGTCTCCACACTCCAAAAGGGGAATCCTACTAGATATTAAGAACTATTTATTAGTCTACTGAATGGATTCTACCTCATTCATTTTTATCTTTAGATTAATTAGATACTCCATCTATCTTCTCCTGCATTTACACAGTGCCCCAAGAATTTCTAAATACGCAGTATGTGCAACAATAGATTTACAATATCTTACTCTGCCTCTCAAAGACTAATTGTGAACAGGAAGATATATATATAAGTGTTGGCACTAAGAAATAGTGTCTCCTTGGGCATGTCTGTTTTCTCCTCTGGTGACTGGTGAACTAAACTAGCCAACAGAGATGCTTTGTTTGTTTGAACTTGAAAAATGTCCTCTGTCCCTGGACTCCGATTGGGCCCTGCCTTCCTTCTTATTTCCAGCCACTTACCCATATACAGTTCCTGCCGAGTCTGGTGTTGGGGTTACAACATAATGATGTTTCCGGACCTGCCCAATGCCAACACTCCATTTTTAATACATCAAGCTAATGTCCAAGCTAGACTTTTCCCCTGTATAATTATGCAAGAAAAAAAGCTTCTATAAAGACCGAGAACATGAATTTAAGATACTTAAACATTTACTCTCAATATTAGGAAAGCAAAGAATTCTATATCCAGTTGAATGAAAGAAATTATATAATGAAGGAAATTGTTGCTTGAAAGTTAGACTTTCTGTGGCGGTAAATCTGTTAATTAATTTGAGACACAGAAAGTATTTACAAATTTCAGCTTTAGGAAAACAAACCTATTCTGTAAGCTTAGCCCAGAAAGAATGTTGTTAATGATGGGAAAAATTATAACAATGGCTGATTTCAACCTCTAAAGAAGAGATAACCAAGTTATTCTATCTCAACTTACATTGAATCTCATTGCAGAAAAATTGCCTTTCAAGTAAACAGAAATTTGAATATGAGTCTATAATAGACAAAAAAGTAAAATTATTCATGGTAATGTTATAACAAATGGAGAAGGTGAGTGTTAGGATACACTTTTTTTAAAAGCAATATAATTCATCCTCAGTGAATGTTGACAAAATAGCTTCAAAATTGCATCAAATGAAGGCATGTTGTGCAGGCATTTAGCTAGGAATTTCCTGACTTTAGCCCCTAGATGACCTCATGGTTAAATGGCTAAAGCAAACTAAAAGGAATTTAAATCTTACATGTTTATGGTGCCATTCACACTTTATTTATTTATTTTTGTTAGCGTGGATTAATATAATAAAAACCAGGTACCACACTGAGGAACAACTGCAATACTTTGAAATGTTACATTGGAAAAAATCAGAAAATCCTTTCAGTTTTTATCTTTTTATGTATGCTATTTTCATCAACTTAAAGTGTAACAGAATTAACTTATGAAGATAGAGCCACAATTCAGAAATATCATAATTGACTTTTTCCTAAATTCAAATGAAAGTTGCCAGTTGAACATCAGTCTTGAGAGAATCCTTTTTTGTACACTCATATGTTAAAAATTATTTAAAATTTGAGAAAAAAAGTGAAAATAGAAAATACATATTTTCTTATATGAGAATTGCCACAGTAATGTAATCTTTAACCCTCAACAACTTGTCAGGGCATGCATAACACAATAGCAGATATTACTGGATGTATCTGGTATATAGAAAAGAAAAAAATGTTTTACATATAACATCTATTGCATCTGGAAGTGTAGAAACTGCTTAGCAACATCCCCACACATTTAACTGACAGTGCAAACAATATTAGAATTCAATAGAAAAAATTCAAGCATTCTATTTACTCATCTTGAATGAAATATTCATTCAATTTTGTATTTTTTATAAAAGAGAATGTGATCTTTCAACAGCTTCATCTGAAACCATTTAAATCAAAGTTACGATCTGAGAGGCTATTTTACTTACAACATATTTATACAGCTTTAAAATTCATTGAACCTTATATTTTTTAAAAAAAGATCAGGTGCATCTTACCAAGGAGGAACTATTCCAAGACCCAGGAAAGCGAATTTCCACCATTTCAACGTGTAACATGTGCTTAATCTCGTTCATTTGCATTTCAAAACTTCTCAATCTCAAAAGGAAAAAAAAAAGTAAACATACTTTGTTTAGACCTTCCTGCTGTTTTCAGTTTCAGTGTATCTCATCACACACACACACACACATCATCATCATCATCATCATGATTGTTAACATTAACATTTGTGGTTAAGGACCTTAGGCCATCCATCTGCATACACTGGCATTCCGAAGGCCACGGCCAATCTTTAATATGGGAACACTAACATCAGGACCAGGTCTAAAACGCTAAGCAGATGAAGCTCAAGATATCAGTTGCCCTAGTTTCAGAACAGCCACAATTTGTTTATAAATCGTTTTCAGAGAACCCTGCTGACTGCCACCAACTAAAGAGGAACTCCAGGTATGTGACAATGCTGAAAATTACCACCAGAGGAAAAAAAAAAAAGAGCTTGATTCACACTTGGGCTATCGTCATGGCAAAATACATTTACTTTCTATTCTTTGCCTTTAGTTTGATGCTTTATATTGAATGAAAAGTTCATGCATTTTAAAGCCATTACAACTTAGAACCTTAATTTCTAATGCATAGTTCAGAAAAGGAGAGACTCACTGACTACCTTTCTTGTAGGCTTCCAGGGTGGATAAAATGAGTATTTGCCAAAATCTATTCTATTCTATCCTCCCTCAGCCACAGTACCTTACCAGTGTCATGTCATGTAATTTTTTGAACTGTTCTGTGATGTGAGCATGGCTCTTAGCTCCACTTTGAAGACAAGGAAACTGAGACAGGTAGTTGATTCTCCTAGAGCCATAGGTCAATGCGTAACACAAGCCAAACCAAACATTTTGGTACTAAGCTTTTCCCACAGCACAACGTTGTCTTTCTAATGATCCACCCTGATTAATTTCAAAAACAAGAGGCTATGTAAATTAAATACTAAAATATTGAAAATTCTAGTTTCACAGATTTATTGTGTGTTTGAATATCAATAGACTCTCTTTTCCATTCTCCATTTACCTGACTAAGCAGAATCTGATGTGTTTCATTCATTTTTAACATTCTTGAGATTTCTCAATCTGGGGGTGTGTATCTTATTTATGTATTCGTTTCCTCTGAGGTACTGCTTCTCCTACATTGGTGTTTTCAAAATGAGTGCCGTAGAACCCTACATGTCAAAGACACATTGGGGACCACTGTGGAAGATCCTTTGTGGGGAGGTCATCAGGGTGGTCTTTGGACACTTTCACTTTTCTTTAATATATTGAGACATACATATCCTATCAGTTTTTAAAAAGTACTTGGTGGAAAGAAAGCAAGTGAAGAGGGAGGGAGGAAGGAAAGGAGTGAGAAAAGAAGGAAAGTAAGCAAAGAGGCACTCTCCTAGACCATGAAGGTGTTACTATTAATAAGAAAGTTGAATTTGGAATCAAGAAGTGTTAGTCCTGAGGTCTTCCTGAGATAAGACATACTGAGAAAGCAGAACAGAAGTGTTCATAATAGATGAGATAGTTGTAGATATGCGGCATTATTTCTGAGGGCTCTGTTCTGATCCATTGATCTATGTCTCTGTTGTGGTACCAGTACCATGCTGTTTTGGTTACTGTAGCCTTGTAGTATAGTTTGAAGTCAGGTAGCGTGATGCCTCCAGCTTTGTTCTTTTGGCTTAGGATTGACTTGGCGATGCGGGCTCTTTTTTGGTTCCATATGAACTTTAAAGTAGTTTTTTCCAATTCTGTGAAGAAAGTCATTGGTAGCTTGATGGGGATGGCATTGAATCTATAAATTACCTTGGGCAGTATGGCCATTTTCACGATATTGATTCTTCCAACCCATGAGCATGGAATGTTCTTCCATTTGTTTGTATCCTCTTTTATTTCACTGAGCAGCGGTTTGTAGTTCTCCTTGAAGAGATCCTTCACATCCCTTGTAAGTTGGATTCCTAGGTATTTTATTCTCTTTGAAGCAATTGTGAATGGGAGTTCACTCATGATTTGGCTCTGTGTTTGTCTGTGATTGGTATACAAGAATGCTTGTGATTTTTGTACATTGATTTTGCATCCTGAGACTTTGCTGAAGTTGCTTATCAGCTTAAGGAGATTTTGGGCTGAGACAATGGGGTTTTCTAGATATACAATCATGTCATCTACAAACAGGGACAATTTGACTTCCTCTTTTCCTAATTGAATACCCTTTATTTCCTTCTCCTGCCTGATTGCCCTGGCCAGAACTTCCAACACTATGTTGAATAGGAGTGGTGAGAGAGGGCATCCCTGTCTTGTGCCAGTTTTCAAAGGGAATGCTTCCAGTTTTTGCCCATTCAGTATGATATTGGCTGTGGGTTTGTCATAGATAGCTCTTATGATTTTGGGATACGTCCCATCAATACCTAATTTCTTGAGAGTTTTTATCATGAAGCGTTGTTGAATTTTGCCAAAGGCCTTTTCTGCATCTATTGAGATAATCATGTGGTTTTTGTCTTTGGTTCTGTTTATATGCTGGATTACATTTATTGATTTGCGTATGTTGAACCAGACTTGCATCCCAGGGATGAAGCCCACTTGATCATGGTGGATAAGCTTTTTGATGTGCTGCTGGATTCGGTTTGCCAGTATTTTATTGAGGATTTTTGCATCAATGTTCATCAAGGATATTGGTCTGAAATTCTCTTTTTTGGTTGTGTCTCTGCCGGGCTTTGGTATCAGGACGATGCTGGCCTCATAAAATGTGTTAGGGAGGATTCCCTCTTTTTCTATCAATTGGAATAGTTTCAGAAGGAATGGTACCAGTTCCTCCTTGTACCTCTGGTAGAATTTGGCTGTGAATCCATCAGGTCCTGGACTCTTTTTGGTTGGTAAGCTATTGATTATTGCCACAATTTCAGAGCCTGTTATTGGTCTATTCAGAGATTCAACTTCTTCCTGGTTTAGTCTTGGGAGGGTGTATTTGTCAAGGAATTTATCCATTTCTTCTAGATTTTCTAGTTTATTTGTGTAGAGGTGTTTGACAAACCTGACAAAAACAAGCAATGGGAAAAGGATTCCCTATTTAATAAATGGTGCTGGGAAAACTGGCTAGCCATATGTTGAAAGCTGAAACTGGATCCCTTCCTTACACCTTATACAAAAATTAATTGAAGATGGATTAAAGACTTAAACGTTAGACCTAAAACCATAAAAACCCTAGACGAAAACCTAGGCAATACCATTCAGGACATAGGCATGGGCAAGGACTTCATATCTAAAACACCAAAAGCAATGGCAACAAAAGCCAAAATTGACAAATGGGATCTAATTAAACTAAAGAGCTTCTGCACAGCAAAAGAAACTACCATCAGAGTGAATAGGCAACCTACAAAATGGGAGAAAATTTTCGCAACCTACTCATCTGACAAAGGGCTAATATCCAGAATCTACAATGAACTCAAACAAATTTACAAGAAAAAACAAACAACCCCATCAAAAAGTGGGCAAAGGACATGAACAGACACTTCTCAAAAGAAGACATTTATGCAGCCAAAAAACACATGAAAAAATGCTCATCATCACTGGCCATCAGAGAAATGCAAATCAAAACCACAATGAGATACCATCTCACACCAGTTAGAATGGCAATCATTAAAAAGTCAGGAAACAACAGGTGCTGGAGAGGATGTGGAGAAATAGGAACACTTCTACACTGTTGTTGGGACTGTAAACTAGTTCAACCATTGTGGAAGTCAGTGTGGCGATTCCTCAGGGATCTAGAACTAGAAATACCATTTGACCCAGCCATCCCATTACTGGATATATACCCAAAGGACTATAAATCATGCTGCTATGAAGACACATGCACACGTATGTTTCTTGTGGCACTATTCACAATAGCAAAGACTTGGAACCAACCCAAATGTCCAACAACAATAGACTGGATTAAGAAAATGTGGCACATATACACCATGGAATACTATGCAGCCATAAAAAATGATGAGTTCATGTCCTTTGTAGGGACATGGATGAAACTGGAAACCATCATTCTCAGTAAACTATCGCAAGGACAAAAACCCAAACACCGCATATTCTCACTCATAGGTGGGAATTGAACAATGAGAACACATGGACACAGGAAGGGGAACGTCACACTCTGGGGACTGTTGTGGGGTGGGGGGAGGGGGGAGTGACAGCATTAGGAGATATACCTAATGCTAAATGACGAGTTAATGGGTGCAGCACACCAACATGGCACATGGATACATATGTAACAAACCTGCACATTGTGCACATGTACCCTAAAACTTAAAGTATAATAATAATAATAAAAAAAGAAAAAAAAGAATTGTTCATAATAATATTGGATCCTGTATCATAAAATTGTGGTGACCTGTCTGACATTTAAGGAATAAAGGTGAGCTTCGAATGTCTTAAAACAAACAAGCTTTTCTATTGCAGTGGTTCAGCCTTAAGCAAAAGGAAGGTCTGTGCAGTACTACAAAGACCGTCCAACTTCTTCAAAGCCCTGCAAGACCGTATATAATGCATGCCTCACACTCCGCTAACACGAGTCTTCCCCACGCCAATGTTTCTGACTTAGAGAAATTCCAAAGAATCCTCATTTTTTTTTCTATGATATCCTGGCGGGATAGCAGTGAGGTGTATTATCTAAGACAATGGTCTTCGACTATGGGTAACTTGCCCATCACCCCCGACTCTCAGGAGTATCAGACAATGTCTGGAGACTGATACCTAATGCATACAGCTCAGAAATGCTGCCAAATATCCTACATTGCACACAACAATCCCTGCAAAGGATTTTTCCAGCACAAATGTCAATAGTGTCAAGGTTGAGAAACTGATCTAAGAGCACACGACTGTGAACTTGAGTACTGTTTGGATTCCTTCGCCTAACCTAATTCTATGTTCCCCCACATATGAGCTTCGCAGTGAACTTATAAAAGTTTTCTGCAAATGTTATCATTGGTTGTAGATGAGGCAGAATAAATTGAAATACATCTGCTTTCCAGAGAGAATTAGCAAACTAGAGAGAAAGGATGGAGGCAAGATGCCATTAGTATCGAAGGTCTGGTTAACCACCTTGGAGACCATTGAAACATCATCCCTCCAGTGGTGTATTATTAGGTTTTTCACATTTTCAAACTTTATTTAAATTAAATGTATCCCTCTTAATAGGCTTTTGGATATTCTTGACAAGCCTTTTTACATTTCTGAGTTTCACCCATGCTGTTACACGTAGCTATAACTTTTTCAATGTCATTGCTAAATAAGTATCCCATTAGATGAATATACTCCAGTTTATTTTTCTGTTCCACTGCTGTGGATATTTGTCGTTTTCAGTTTTCCACTATTAAAAATATTCTGTGATAAACACTCTTGGTGCACTTACAAAAAGTTATATATTATATATATAATTTACATACTAAAACATATATAAATAAATATAAAATATAAAATAAATATAAAAATAAATTACATATAAAATACACATATTCACTATATATATTCGATGGGTATACACACACACCTTTGAATAGAATTCTAGGTCACAAAGCATAATCATATTTAAGTTTATTAATAATTTCAAA
This sequence comes from Nomascus leucogenys, assembly GCF_006542625.1. Lineage (NCBI taxonomy): Eukaryota > Metazoa > Chordata > Mammalia > Primates > Hylobatidae > Nomascus > Nomascus leucogenys. Next base: position 106,528,342 of record NC_044389.1, read on the forward strand.
AGGCTTTCCAAAACAATTACATACCCAACAACCATCAAAAGTATTCCAGTGACCTACAACTTCATCAGGATTCAATATTGTTTGACATTTAAATTTTTGCCAATCAGAGAGATGTAAACAATTAACTCATTTAAAAATTCTTCATTGCTTTGATAACTAATTAGATTGAACTTTTTTTCTCCTGTGGTCATTCTTGATTCTTCTTTTTTGAAATATCTGTTGGAATTTTTGTCTGATTTTTCTAATGATTATATCTCATTGCCTCATTTATATATATATATCCACACACATATATATGAATATATATTAGTATTTACTATTTATCTGTCTATTTCTATAAAGAGAGAGAGATTCTAAATAATAATCCTTTGGGAGTTTTATGTGTTACACATATTTTCTTCAATGTTATGCCTTGTCTTTTCACACTATGCATTATTACATTTGATATACAGATGTTATTTTATGTGTTAAAATTTATTATTTTTTTCTTTTATTGATTGCACTTTTTGCTTCTTGTTTAATAAGACATTTTCTATCTCAAGGTCACAAATATATCTGAAAATATTTTCTAATATTTTATAAAATGTACTTTATAAAAGTTTTATAGTTTTACCTTTCACATAATGGTCTTTTATTTCTCTGGAATTAATTTTTGTGAAATGTGAGACAAGGGTCCTTTTTTTTTTTTTTAGTATTAATAGCCAATTCTCCCAGCCTCATTTAATGAAAGAGCCATCAATCTGCAGTGATCTGTAATACCAGCTTTGCCATAAATCAAGTTTCCATGTTAGTGGATCTGTATCTGTACTCTGTATTTTGTCCTATTGATCAATTAATCTACTCCTTAATCAATGTAATAGTCTTAATTACTATAGCTTCAAAATTAATCTTGACATCTGGAGGGTAAATTACCTCCACCTTTTAGTTCTTCTTCAGAACTGCCTGCACCACTCTTGGCTTTCTGCTCTCCCATATCAATTTTAGAATCAGCTTGTTAAGTTTATATGCACACAGAGACATGCACAAACCTGTCCTGATTAAGTTTGCATTGAGTGTTTATATTAATTTTGGTGGAAACTGCCATGTTTCTGGGGCTTTCTTTTTCCTAAAGTGAAAACATTCTTTCATAAAGTTTTTTAAATAAAGTGTTTCAAAAACATTTTTAAGATTAATTCCTAGGTTATTTTAATATCCAAAGCTATTAGAAGAGGTAGCAAATACATTTGCTGCTTGTGTTGATTGCTCAGAAATATAACTGATTTTTGTACATGATTTTTCAATCTAGTCACAAGACATTTTATAAATTTTAAAAATCTATCCTTTTTTACAATAAAAAAATTATGTCACTTTCATTTCATCCTTTTCAGACTTCATATTATTTTCTTTCTTTTATGTTTTCACTATGCTCTCAAGGTCAGTATTATTATCATAAAATAAGATGTTTGCTCTATGTTTTTTGTCCTTTTGTTTTGAGAGGGATAGTGTATGCAACAATTATAAAAGTTAAAAATGCCTACTTTTAGCTTGTCAATTTTTATTATGACCGGATGTTAAATTTCACGAAACTATCTCTGTATTTGATTTTTTTCCTTCAATCTGTGAATATGTTGAGTTGGAGTATGTTAATTCCTAATTAACCAAACATATAGTAGTTCAAACATAATCCAAGTTAAGGTCAGGATAGGTAATGAGGTTGCTGAAGACATCTCTCTCCTCCGAAGAGTCATTTGGAGACAGTCTGACAGTGATCCTTTCAACATTTGTTTTTCAACATCAATTTGATACTAGTTATCACCACTGCAACCCAGGAATAAGGAGAAACAAACGTGGTAGGTTTTCTAGGTCAGACTTGGAAATTGCACATACCGGTCTCTCTCATGTGCTTCTGGATAAAACTCAGCCACATAGGAAATATTCTATAGCTTGGTGCCCAGGAAGAACTAAGTATAAATTTGGTGAGAAACTAATCACCTTGCTGTATGAGGTAGATAATATGAATTGATTTTCTAATTTTCAAGTGATCTTTGATTGAATAATGTACCCAACTAGATATATTTTGAGTACTAATCTCGATTTGATCGGCTAGTAATTTTATTGGACTTTTGCATCTTTTTCCAAGATTAAGATTGGTCAAAATTTTTCTAAACTCATTGAGTCATTATTGTTGCTATGGTCAAGATTCAATTTTCTTTATTTATATATTTCCTCTTACCTTCCTGTATTTTATGAGTTAATCTTGAATCTTTTCCTTTGAAGAATTACACATAAACGTGCACATACAAACACACACACACACACACACACATACAGTGCAGGCTTAGAGGAAAGTATTTTTTATTGTCTTCCTTCACTTTTAAAGAATAATTACATTGTACATAGAATCCTAGGTTAGTAGTTATTTATTTCATCACTTTAAGTGTTCATTCCATCTTCTCTGGCTTCAATTATTTAAAGTGAGATGTTAGCTGTCAGGGTTTGTATTCCTGCCCTGAAGGCAATAGGTCTTTTTCCTCTTTCTGCTTTTAAGATTTTTTGTGTTGGGCTTTCTGCATGTATTTGAAAGCTCTGTTATCAAGTGCATGCATGTTTAAAATGATTATGTCTTTATGACCCAGAAGAAGGAATATTAGTGGGCATAAAGGGAGATTTTTTATAATAAAGACTACGTTAACTACTATTAACATAGTGATTTCAGATTTCTTATGATTTGCTTTTGCATGGTACATCTCTTTTTCCATCCTTTTACCTTTAGCCTATCATTGCCTTTTATTTAAAGTTTGTTTCCTGTAGCCAATACATAGTTGATTCTTGCTTTGTTTCCAATCTGGCTTTCTCTGCTGGTCATTGGGAAGGTCTAGAGCCTTTTTCCACTAATGTAATTATGAATATGTTAGAGTTGTTTTTATATATGCTTTCCAGTTGCCCCATCTATTCTTCTCTGTTTTTCTGCCTTTTTTTGAATTGAGTACTTCTAGTGTTTTATTTTATCTACTATGGTAGACTGAATAAAGGTAGCCCCAAGATGTTCACATTCTAACCCCCAAAACTCATAAATATGTTACATTACATGGTAAAAGGGATTTTACAGATGTGATTAACTGAAGTAAATTGAGATGGGAAGATTTTCCTGTTTTAGCCAGATGGGTTCAATATAATCACAAAGTTTTATAAGAGGGGGGCAAGAGGGTCACAGTCAGTAATAGGAGGTGTGATGATGGGAAAAGGATATTGGAGCGATGTGAGGAAGAGACCACAAGCTCAGGAATACAGTCAGCCTCTAGATGCTAAAAAAGGCAAGGAAACTATTTCTCCTCTTACTCCTTCTCAAAAGAAGCAGGCTGCTAGAATCTTGACTTTAGTGATACTGACTTTGGGCTTCTGAACCCAAGAATTGGAAGAGAACAAATTTGTGCTGTTTTAAGCCACTAAGTTTCTGGTATTTTGTCACAGAGGTCATATGAAACTAATACAGATGTTGGCACCTGGGAGTGAGGTGCTATTGTAACAAATACATGAAAACAATAAAAATACTGTAACCAAAACAAATACAAATATGAACCAGGCTTTGGGATGGGATAATGGGCAATTTTGAGGGCCGTGATAGAAAGTCTAGATTGCATTGAAAGAACAGTTAGAAGAAGTATGGATGTTAAGACTCTTGGTGAAGACTCAGAAAGAAGTGAGGAAGGAGCATGGTGGGGAAACCTAAATCATCTTCAGGCATAGCTAAATCATCATGAACAGACTGTTGGTAGAAGTAAGAATGTTAAAAGCTCTTCTGGTGCAGACTCAGAAAGAAATGTAGGACATGCTCATGGAAACTGAAAGGAAGGAGATCCGAGTTAGATAATTTAAGAAAGCCTCATTGAGTTGTGTCCTATACTTATGTGGAGAACAAACTACTTGTAAGTAATAAACTTGGGCATTTAGCAGAGGAGATCTCCAAGCCTAGTGTTAGAGATGTGACCTGGTTTCCTCTGGCTGCTGATAGAAAAATGTAAGAGGTAAGAGCTCATTTGAGGAAAAAACATTAAGTCCAAAGAAACAGGACTTGATGAATTGAGAAATTCTCAGCCTTTCAGATTAAAACAAAATCCTAAATTAGAAGATTTGCTATCCACGATGCATGCTCAAGAGAGAAAGCCAACGTGTACCTAGACAGCTTTTGCTAGCACCTTGGAAAGATCAATCAAAAAGTCAAAATATTTCATCACATGGAGGATTAGCCATTGTCTCATGGATCTTTTAAGCTATCTCAGCAGAAGCTAAAAATATAGATGGGAGTATCCAGGAAAGATCTGTGGAGAAACCTCTGATCTAATAAAGTGATCCCTATGACATACACAGGAGACCCACAAGGTTTTTATGCATGTCAATAAATGCCCTGACAACTTGGACTGAGAGAAGCAGAAAGGAGATAAAATGAAAAAGAAAAAAAAATTGTCAGATTCTCAAAATACACAGACAGAAAACAGACTATTAAAACTACTCAGCTTCAAGCACATGTTACCCTTCATGAGGAAGAAATGATGACTTCAAGGATAGAGCTGTGGGCCCAGAGGGCAGAGCCTCAGACTACAAAGATTACTGAAATTAAATGGGGTTTAATGGATCATTGAAATCCAACTGGGAAAACTCTTTGAAATTAAATGGGATTTTCCTAGTTGAATTTCAAAATTGCTTGCATGTGTTTTTTTTTTCTTTCTTCCCCTTTGAAATATCAATTAAAAATTATTTTATATTTCTTTTATATTTTCCACCTTATCTCAGTGCTGTATTCTGGATAATTTTCTCAACGCTAGCTTCCTGTTTACTAATTTTTTTATTAAAATAATATGTTGTCAAATATTCTCATTGAGATTTTCATGTTAATCAGATTGTTTGTTTCTTGAAGCCTTATTTAGTTCTTTATAAAATCAGCTTGGTCATTTTTCATACTGCACATTTTTCTAATGCTTATTGGCACAAAGAGTGCCAATGCCTTCTTGATTCTATAATTATGTTATACATATAGAGTTTATATTATGGAATTACGGTGTTCTCATAGTTACAGCTTTAGAAATCTTTCTGAATATATAGTTTTTTTTTTTGTTTTGCTGCTGCCTCTTATTCATAATGCCTTGGTTTTGTGTGTATGTCTCATAATTTTTGCCTAAGAGCTCATGATTTCTTGGAATTTACCTGTGAAAATTCTTTGGAACTGGAGAGGAAGTTGTGTGTTTTTGCAAAAAAGATTTGACTTACTCCTTCAAAAAACCAGAGAGAGAATAAGCCCAGGATCATTTAGCATGGTATTACTTTGACAGATTAACTAGTATGGATTTGTGTTGTAAACCTGTGTGAGGGATACCTTATAGCAATGAATTATTAAGGAAGATTTTTTTTTCCTATTTGTAATCTAGTCACCCTTTGTTTCAGACCATTGGTGGGAGGATTGATAAGTTTATTTCTAGTCCATTAAACTGAGAGTATATACTTTGAGTGTCAACTTTAGGAGGGCTCTTTTTTAATTTTTTTTAATTTTTTCTTTTTTACTTCTGGAGTACACGGGCAGGATGTGCAGGTTTGTTACATTGGTAAACGTGTGCCAAGGTGGTTTGCTGCACCTATCAACCCATCACCTAGGTATTATGCACAGCATGCATCAGCTATTTGTCCTAATGCTCTCCCTCCCCCTAACCCACCCCAGACAGGCCCCAGTATGTGCTGTTCCCCTCCCTGTGTTCACGTGCTCTCGTTGTTTAGCTCTCATTTATAAGTGGAAACATGCAGTATTTGGTTTTCTGTTCCTGTGTTACTGTGCTGAGGATAATGGCTTCTGGTTTCATCCATGTCCATGCAAAGGACATAATCTCATTCATTTTTATAGCTGCATAGTATTCCTTGGTGTATATGTACCACATTTTCTTTATCCAGTCTATCATTGATGGGCAGTTGGGTTGGTTCCATGTCTTTGCTACTGGGAACAGTGCTGCAATCAACCTACTTGTGCCTGTATCTTTGTAATACAATGATTTATATTCTTTTGGGTGTATATACCAAGTAATAGGATTGCTGGGTCAGTCAGATGGTGTTTCGGGTTCTAGATCTTTGAGGAATCTCCACACCGTCTTCCACAATGGTTGAACTAATTTGTGTTCCCATCAACAGTGTAAAAGCATTCCTATTTCTAGGAGGTCTCTTTTTAACTTTTTCCCATTGAGAGGGTCCTGAGCTTTATCTGATGTCCTACAGGCCCCCAAACAACCATAAAAACTAAAATTTAAGTTTACCATTGCCCTCAAGTTATAAGTCATCTTCAGTGTTCACCTTTTAATAGAGTGCTTTCTATACTTTTTTCCCAAATTATTGAGGCATTTAAGAACATGGTTCCATATATTTTCAGCATGTTTAGCTTTTTTAGCAAAACAGAAAGCAAGCTTGGGCTCCTACAGTACTTTCATCCGAGGAATTAAAATCAACCTCACTTTTATACAGCATATTTGTTGTCATGAAGGCAATAAACTAATTAATAAATACTGTGCCTACTGTTTATATATCAGTGAGGTTGTACCATTTCAAATATTAGAGTAAGGATATCTGTAAAATTCTGCAAAAGGAATTTTTAGCCCAATGTGTCTACTACTTATATCATCCTGATATTTGCAAAAATAATTTTTTTCCATAACTCAAGATAGAATGAAGGTGTTTGAAAAAGGCAAGCTTTTTTTGAACGGTGAATAAAATGAACATGCTGGAAAAAGCCAAATTAATAAATGGAAAATCCCAGTGTAACCTCCTCAGACACACTTGTATCCACCCAATGAGAAACAATTGTTCACCTGCAAATTACATTTTCTTGACTTGCATAATGATTTCCCACGAACGAACAATCACAACCTAATTTTGCAATTGCACAATTCATTCCTCCATTGCATCCAAGTGAGTCATTCCTGCATTAGGTCGGCAAAAGGTTTGAGGTTAAAATGCCATGACCAACAACAGCTCCAAACGGATTTAATTACAAGAATCTAATTATTCACCCTAGAGATCCTGCCTCAATGTCTTTAAGGCAAATAAAGTTTCCTTTCTATCTCCATATCTATAGCTAGGAAAGCTAAACAGCTTATTTGTGGTGGCATTTCATAACCAACTCTTAAAAAAAAAGATATTGCGAATAATATGAACTATTAACTTTGAATAAGCTCTCTTTCTGTATAAAACTGTATGTAAATATGAGTTCCCCAAAATATAATAATAGGTACAATGTCATTCCAATAGTTCTAATGTTGTTACTAATGTAACTTAAGCATAAACTATACCATATCTCTGTGAGTGTCCTAGTTTCCCAGATCAATCAGGTTATTTCATTATAATGTACATACCTGGAAAAGAAATTTCAGGGACATCTTAAAAATGACCTCCCAAAAGTAAGAATTAAGCATTCCCCATGAAACAGTAATGCTAATATCTTATATGATATTGGTTAGTGTGTAAAATCTACATTGAGCTCAGCTTTGCTTGTTAAATTTCCATCTAAGGCAAACTATGCCAAGCCCTTCAGAATGTGGTCCCATTCTTGCCATCTTTATGACTATTTTTTTTTTTTTTTGAGACGGAGTTTCACTGTTGTCACCCAACTGGAGTGCAATGGCACGATGTTGGCTCACTGCAACCTCTGCCTCCCAGGTTCAAGTGATTCTCCTGCCTCAGCCTCCCAAGTAGCTGGGATTACAGGTGGCCACTAGCACGCCCAGCTGATTTTTGCATTTTTAGTAGAGACGGAATTTCACCATGTTGGCCAGGCTGGTCTCAAACTGCTATGACTAGTTTTATTTGGTGCTCATGAAATGCTTGATATTTAAATCAGGTTTTTAATTTTAAATTGCAATACGAAGAATATTGCCCAAGTGACAGGTTAAATCAAAATGGAACACAACCCTATGGTGTTAGAACCAAAGGGATTTAAAGAACCAAAGGGATTTAGGACTCTCCTTGTACAGGTAAGCAAATAAAACCCTAAGGTTGCAAAGTTAATAATGGCTGAAATTGCAACCTGGGATTTTGTTATGCAGTGTTCATTCCCTTCACAAACAATTCCATATTATCTCCCCTATTCAAAATTACATCATTTAAACCTACTAAGAGTAAGGGTCAGTTTCACCCCTGCTTGTGATTTAAGATTTTTCCACAGAGGCACAAAAAACAAAAGCCTAAAAGTGAGATATGAACATCAGATCTCTCTGCATTGAGCTTAACTTGAGTTCTGTACAACCAGAGGACTTTTAGTATTCAACCCAGATATGCACCCTATATTTATGCTGAAACAAATCACTACAGGCTTTATGAACTTAGAGTTCGCAAATGACATGACAGGGAAATGAACCCAGTCTACTCTCATTGCTTTGAATGGTAACTAGAAAATTCCTTGACTACATTTTACATAAATCAAAATTCGAATATATTAACTCTTATCCTGAAACCATCCTTGAAAAATTCCTATTTTATGCAAATTCATAGAATCACAGAACATTAAAAGGGCCTTGAGATGATCTGGTGAATCTACCTGCTTCTTCTGTAAAGGAGAAGACTAAACCACAATTGGCTTAAGATTTTGTTTTTGTTTTTGTTTTTGTTTTTGTTTGAAGGGGTGGGGACGGAACTGCAGTTAACAGAACTAGAATTAGAATTAGAATTCAAGTTGTCTGACTGCCTGGCCAATTGTTATGAATTCTCCTGTTTTCAGGGACAATGAAGACATTAAGTCATGTTAGTTTTACGTCCTCTCCAATCATTCTTTGGAATACTGTGTTTTATTTTTAGTTCAAATCATGAGATGATGATCATGGTTTCTAATTCCAATACCCAGATTACATCAGTCTTATGATTAAGGCATCAAATTGTTCTCTTTCATTTTTAAAATCTTGCTCTCTTACAAATACCACAAGTGAAGAGTTGCATAATATTTTCAAAACTGAAGAGTATTCTGCTTCTTAAAAATCACTTCAGTTTGTTCAGCCCTGAAAAAAATAGGCATGACTACTTTTTAATAACAGAAAAGAAAAACACTCACAACCAGAAATTTCCTTTGTTTTATACCATACAAATGTTTGTAAAATGCTTTTCCATTCCCACCGTATCTATTTTGTTTGATTTAAAATATTTGACACAAATGAGCAAACTCACATATCGTTAGATTTGGCTAATACTGAAGTTTTAATTGTCTCATCAAAACATAGTACTAGCATATTGGTTGATTTTATACTACTTTTGAATACGTTGAACTGCTACGTATGAAGAGATCCGTAAATTTAGTTGTGAATTTTAAAAATTAGCAAAATTTAAATGTGCATTGACAAATGCAGTGGTCATATTCGATATGATCATATATCATAGCCGTCATCTTAATTTCTTCTTCTATCCAACTACCTTTATTAAGTGTTATAAAAAGTCAAGAAGTTCTCTAAAAATTTTATTTAATATACAATTTTACATTGCATGAAATATTTTTAGAAACATGTCTAATGAGGAAAGTTGCATTAAACCATTTAGAGCCAATGAATAAAAAGTCAGGTTGGATAATATTAAAAACAACTAAAGATTTCAATGATACAAACACTGTGGGATCCTAAGCCAAAGATCTTTACTTGCTCCTAGGATCTTGACTCCAGAAGCAATTGTGCAGATGGGGGTGGGATGGAGATTGTATTGGTTTCCTAGAACTGTTAAATACATTTTTAATTGAAATAAATTTTCATCCTATAAGTTATTTTCATGCAACAAATTTTTCACTTTTCACTTTTAAAATCTTCCTTGCATTCTTGCTTATAGTTTTTATATCTCTATTGACAGTTCCCATCTCTTCATTCATTACAACTGTTCTTTTCCTTCAATTCCTTGAAAGTCCTATCTGCTAATCTCATCATCTTGGTCTTCTTAAAGTCTATTTCTATTGACTTATTTTGCTCTTGAACATGAATCACATTTTCCTGTTTCTTCATATGTCTAATAATCTTCATTTATACTTGAAATTTCAAATGACACTCTTTAATAATTGAAGTTTGGAGATTCTATAGATTCCTCAGAAAAGTGGTGAATTTTGATCTTGTAGGCAATTAAATTTCTGGTTGATTACTATGTACTTGTGGAAAGACGGTCTTATCTTCACTCGTGTGATTCTGTGTTGGTTTTGCCCTTGTTCTGAAATGAGTCCTTTAATCCTGAGACCAAGACTTTATTCCTTAAGGGGGTTCCAGTTTTGGCTTTCCACTGGTTTCCTTATATTCCCTCATGAACACACAGTGCCAACCAAAGATTTGCTCAGCGCTCAAATGCATGTGTTTGAAGCTCCTCTCCTCTGTTTTACCCTTCTACTTAAGATTTCCCACTTCATTTCTAAATATTGCCAATGCCCTTGCTGGGTGCAGTGGCACATGTCTGTAATCCCAGCTACTCAAGGGGCTGAGATAGGAGGATTGCTTGCTTGAGCCCAGGATTTCAAGACCAGCCTGAGCAACATAGCAAGACTAAAATAAAATAAATAAACAATTAAATAGTTAGGAAAAAAAGAAAAATAATATAAACAAACACACAAACAGTATGGTTGTCCTGAATTCTGTTTTCTTAACATCTCAAACCCAAAAAGCTGAAGTTTCTGGTTGAGTTCTAGATGTTGCTGCTTGAGAACTGGAGGTCCCCTCAGAGGAAAAGCAGTATCAACATAGTTATATCCCAATGTAGCTTCCTTATCTCAATTATTGAATCCCCTCCAATTTCTGCATGCATTTGGTCTCTTTCCAACACCTTAAAATAATTGCTTTATTCTTTTCAATTTTTTTAGTCATTTAAAATTGCTATCTATAGGATGGTTACTGCCTTGAAATTTACATTATTATCTCTACTGAGATAATAAGTATGAGAACTAAGTAAACTTTGATGTTATTTAATTCACTATACCTGAGTCTCTGTTACTACAGAACCAAGCCTAGTCCTGACACCACTAGAGTCGGAATACCCTTCCTAGGAATGGGACATCATCCTCGCGATGAACTTGAGATAGACGGCACAGTGAGTTCTGTGAGAAAACAGGTGCTTCCGACATCCATCACTGGAACTGCAAAAAGCAGCCAGTGGAGAAAAAAAAAGGCAGTTTTCCCAGCTTTGGCAATAAAAATTCTCATACAGTTATCATATTAGCTTGATAGAGAAATGGGGCACTAAGAAACACACCCCATTTTTATATATTCAATGGTCATGAATTACAAATTTAGAATACTTTCAAAACATAAAATACACTGCTCCAAAATCATATGATACATTCTGGCTGTCCGTAACACCCAATTGTGGGTTAGAAAAACATGCTCGCTATCTCTACACACCATTCAGAATGCAAGACGACTTTTAAATTGTATTTCCTATTTCTTTTTCTTCTAGACTGGGTGTATTTTTGTTATCACTTGCCTGGACGTGTTAGTGGAATGGCTACACGGAGTACTTTGCTCTAAACCCCATATGCAGACACATACATGTGTGCCACACACAGAATGTTCTTACCTGGAATTTACAGCTAAGGCAGAAACAGGTGCCTGGACCCAGAAAATGATAAAAAAAAAAAAACAAAACAAAACAAAAAAACCTCTTAGCTGGTGCTATATCCCTGGCACAAGGATAGAATGCCCCCAAAAGAAGCTATTCCACCTTAATTAAGTCCCACTTCTGGCCAGGCACAAGAAGACAGGGCAACCTAAGACAACTGCAGTGAACTGGATGATGTTGTCATGGTTGAAAACTGCAAAGCCTGAGACAGAGAGAAAGTGACCTACAGTTGTTTATGTCTACTGAGTTGCTTTTCTAAGTGGTTATTAATTAAGAACGAAATTTGAGTTGATTATATGCAATCAGGTTTGCTTTCTGAAAAGCTTCAGTTCCTGCTGTGAGTTTAGGAAAGCTCTCTTTAGCCAATTGGACTCTTTATGGAAGAATAATGCTGTGTGGTGTTGTTATTATTGTTATCACCTGTTCCGAAAAAGCTGGAATGCATTTCCTACTAGACAATATATTCCTTAGCTTAATTTCTCTCTATCCTACAAGTCTACAGTCCCCCAAATAGTGCCACTACACCCACTTTGTGCTAAGGGAAGTCGCTAACAGTTTCCTACTAGGTGACATTTATTCACATTTTGCTACCCACACATAACCGGGTCAGAGTCACCTTGTTAGCAGAACCACATTCCTCTCCCCACCCCGCCAACACACATACATTCCACATACATACACTCCTCTTACTCCACACACATATTCACACGGGAAAAATAACATGAAAAGGATTTTGAATTTTTTTTTTTTCTGGTCAATAAAATTGGAAAACAGAGCCTTGGTTTATCACATTGTATAAAATATTTTGTATGACCGATTTCAAAACCCATTTCAACGAGTACATGTTCCCATCACCTCTGTGACTTTTCTCTCTGCCCACACTCTCTGCAGCCTGGCAGGTTATCATCTCTGCATGCTCTGTGCTTCCCATTCATTCATCTCTGAAGCACAAGCAAAGCCTGCACCAACCAAGCAGGGCATTCCTTCAATCTGTATTTAAGAGTTAATTGCAATCCCGCTCCTTGAAGTACTGCCACAATTCCCTGCTTCACTGAAGAGCCTTTGATATCAACCTACTGCTCTTGGAAAGATTACAACTTATGCACTTGGATTCCTCTAGTCAGGGTGCACAAGAACACCAGGTATGAAAGCAAAATTGCTTTCTGCGCAGCTCGCGAACTCCACACTGCTCAATTGACACGTTAGGTGCACTGTAAGCCAAGGAGCTTGTGGTCTCTGCAATTTGGAGCTTTATGTGTCGTTTCAAAGTGAGTTTTCAGTCCCTGAGGATAAATGTCTTGCACATCTGTTGCAATTTGCTGGGGAGTTATGATCTTAATATTTTGATGCTACTGTCCCATGACCAGTTGGATATGATCTTTGAAACATTTATTTCTGAAAGAAAGCATCGACTTAAATTATTTCCTCCACATTGCTTTCTGGGTTGCTTCTGAAAAACTAGAAGTCATCCCCAAGTGTTAGACAGAGTGCGAGGGGGTGTTTTCCCTGTCACATGTGGACATCAGACCTCCTAACTCAGGGTCATTAGAAAACCATCAAGAGTAAGAGAGAAATAGAAGAGAATATCAAAATGCATTCGCATGTTAAAGATGTCTCACACAGTTTAAAGGAATTTAATTTCTTTTAGTTGTTTGGAAATTTTAAGGGATAAAAATGCCTTTTTCTATAATGATCATGTTTTAAACCTATTTTTGAAACCATTTGACTAGAAATTAGTAGCTAGTCAGCACAGTGCCACTGTGCAAATATTAAAACCTCAAATACCCGTCAAGCAAATGAAGACAATAAGTTTGCATGCCTGGATTGCAGTTGTGCAAACTTATTGACCACTTGGCTACTTTTGACCATTGACTTTAAGACGTTTCTTATACATTAGTCCTTAAACTAGGGTATTTGGAATACCTATATTAGAATAATAGCTCTGAAATCTGTATTTTTTTTACTAGTAGGTAATTCTCATGAAACATGAGATGTTAAGTGTCAGCTTCAAGTAGTATGTTATGACAAAAAGTAAGGCCTGCCTATATTAAGAGAAAAAAAAATTAAGTGAAATGCAGTTGGAATTTTCCAGACAAGTGGTTATGGCTAAAAACCTACTATATTATTTAAGGTGAAAAAATTCTTTTGTCTCTATTTTTTTTCTTGCTCATTAGATTGATATTTAAAATAAAAAACAAAACAGTAAAATTGAAGCAAAATCTATCATTGCATCCTTGTGTTCAAAGTTAACAATTGCTTTCTGTCTCTTCTTTCTCAAGACCACACAGCAAGTTAGTGGCAGAACTAAGAGTGAGACTGGCAATATCAATATTCTTTGGGATTTTATAGTTCTTTTCATCTTCAAAGTGCTTTACAAAATTCTCTAATTAGGCTCACAAGTTCTGGCTCCTAGTCTTGCTCTCTAATCATAAGACAGCATACCTGTTCTTTGTTCCTTAGCTCTGAGCAACATGCCATTCTTAATCATTACTAAATTAAAGGAAAAAAGTGGCTGTAATAATTTCAACTTAATTAATGACAAATCTGGACATTTCTTTAAATACAAGTCCAATTGCCTGGGCCTTAATCCATATTAGCAAAGTTTGGCCATTATTTATTCAGAGTAAAGATAAGTTTTAATTATAAAATTATCTGTAATTAAATGCACTGGGTTGAAACAGTTGCATTTCTGACCAACCTAAAATATTATTCTAAAGGGTTTTGTTTTGTTTCATTGAAAAATATTTTTGTTTTACATGTCCCTACTGTTTGTAAAATTACTTTTTAGCTTGCTGTGCTTTTTAATAAACTTTTAGGTACACTCACAATAAAATAGGTTGGTCTTTAAATTAGAACTAAAGAAGACTATTTGGAAGCCTATATTTTATCTTTATTTCTGTTACTAAATAGTTCTGACTTTGGATAAGTTGCTTATTGTTTCTAGATCTCAGTTTTCTCTTTTGTAAGTCAGATGTTTCTTTCAGCTCTAGGAGCCTGAATTATTGTTCACCTTTCGCCATTCATGCTGGGACTCTTGACTGTCTGAAGTCCCCTAAGTTACTTCTTCTCTCACCATCGGGTGTGTGCAGGGTTTGAGTATCTGCAACAACCTAGATGGAACTGGAGACTATTATTCTAACTGAAGTAACTCAGGAATGGAAAATCAAACATCGTATATTCTCAATCATAAGTGGCAACTAAGCTATGAGGATGCAAAAGCATAAGAATGATACAATGGACTTTGGGGACTCAGAGGGAAAGGGTGGGAGCCGGGTAAGGGATACAAGACTACAAACTGGGTTACAGTGTATATTGCTTGGGTGATGGGTGCACCAAAAATCTCACAAATCACCCCTAAAGAACTTGGGCATGTAACCAAATCCTACCCATTCCCCCAAAACCTATGAAAATCAATTTATTTTTTAAAAAAGAAGTAACCTTGGTAAGTCCTCATTTAATATCATCTGTAAGTTCTCGGAAACCATGACCGTAAGTGAAGTGTACAGTTGGTCCTCAAATAACGCCCTTTGGTTTAATGTTGTTTAGTTATAGTGTGGATGATTATTTAAAAAAATGGTTTTATTATATGTGGTTTCACTCAAAGTCACAGTTTCCAAGAACCTATGGATGACGTGAAGTGAGAACTCACTGTATCTAGTCATCAAGCATTTCAGTCCTCAGCCATGATATAGCCAATTAAACAGCAATAGAATAGGTCAAAAATATAAGCAGCTGAGCCCATGTGTGTACAGACTGTGTTTTTCCTACAGACTCTTGGGTTTGAAGCAGTATGGTATGGAGAGAGAATATAGAGCCGTCCAAATACTGTCTGCCATGTCCTCAGAAGACTTTTCCTCTTTGTAAATTGTCCCCTCCCAACAGCTGCTAAGAAACACCTTCTTCAGAATTGGAGTTGCTTCTTTTGTGAGGTCTGTAAGGGAAGAAGTATAAAAATAGTTGCTTTTTTTCGTCTTGGAGATGGAGCCTTGTTCCATTGCCCAGGCTGGGGTGAAATGGCTTGATATCAGCTCACTGCAACCTTTGCCTCCTGAGTTCAAGCTATTCTCCTGCTTCAGCCTCCCGAGTAGCTGGAATTAACAGGCACCCACCACTGTACCCGGCTAATTTTTGTATTTTTAGTAGAGACGGGTTTCACCATATTGGCCAGGCTGGTTTCGAACTCCTGAACTCAGGTTATCCGCCTGCCTCGGTCTCCAAAAGTGCTGGGATTACAGGCGTGAGCCACTGCGCCCAGCTGAGTAAGTTGCCATTTTTAGCTTGTTCAAGACTCACACCTCTGAGTGAAGCAGACGTAGGACCCTTTTCTGAGAGCATGTGTTGATAGGGGAAGGAAGGTAACAGCTTTTAGTGTTGGGGAGGGTGGGTTTTAAGAAAAGAGACATGATTTCCATCAAACTGAAAGAAAGAACAAGAAGGCATGAAGAGCATATAAAGAATAATAAATAGAAAAATAAACTTCATTTATGTCATCATTTTGGAAAGAGGAAACCCTGCCTACCAACATAATATTAGCAAAGAGTAGCAATGCCCAGACCACAAGGGCCTGTGGCTGCAAATAGAATCACCGGCACTGGTGATATCTTGGGGCGTATTCCTCTAAGGCTTAACCGTGTGCCTAAATAAATAAATAAAAATTTTAAAAAGGTATTCTAAATCAAAATTCCCAGCTCTATGACTGTGTGTGTGTGTGTGTGTGTGTGTGTGTGCACGAGTGCGTGCATGTGTGTATGTATGCTGGTGGGGCAAGGGAAGGCAGGAAAAGCAGAACACAAACTCCTAGAACAATTTCACCTTAAAACAAGCATGTTTCTAGGTGCAAAGGCAAGACAATAGAGAGACCGGATCTTCTTCTTCCTCAATTCCTGTGTCTTCAGTTGTACTACAGCATATCTGAACAAACCATCATGCTTGCTGTTGTTGATGCTGTGAATTCTTCCTTTGATATAATCTATTTCCTCAGGTATCTCAGGCTGTAGATGATCCAGATGAATCCTGCTAATAAGCTCAGAAGCAAAATGGGAATCCGAAATATTCCAATTCAATGTTTTACTCGCATTGGAATCTTTCAAAAAGGAAAATGATAGTGATGGGTCCATATTTTAGGAAGCTGGTTAAAATGTGCACTTCTCTTTCAGGAGCACATTAGGAGAGGTCTTAGTAAGGCTGCTTTAGCCATCCACTTTCCCGCAATGGTTCTATATCCATAAAACCGAGTTATGAGCAATGAGATTGTAGGGTAATCATATTTAGCAAATAACAACATGGGATACTCAATTAAATTTGAATTTAAAATAAAGAACAATATATTTTTACTATAACTATGTCCCATGCAATATTTGGGGCACACTTAACACTAAAAATCTATTCTTTGTTTATCTGAAATTCAAATTAATTTGAATGTCCTGAAGTTTATGTGATAACCCTAGGTAGTTTTCAGCAGAAATATGAATTATTTTAGTCTACTCGCAATGATGGCTTGAATTGAAATATGGAAGGAAAATTTGTTCCTACGGCACCTTTTCACATCTTCTTATTTCACCAACAAATTATCATCGGTTTGCAATTAAAGTAATGAGTACATGTGACCATGTATGAGTGTGACCTATGACCTAATTTCATCATGTTAAATAATGATTTCCAAATAATTATTTCCAAGGTCATGGTTTGTAAAGTATAGAAAAGTTGTGCAATCCCTATAACATTGGGTTTAAATTCAGGTTCCAATGAGTTACATTAAATGATTTACTGATGCTTTGTTAATCACTATCTGAGTGTAATTGTACATTTTTACGTCTCTGTATTTTTCACTCTTGAGCATCTTGAGGAGACAGTAGGCTTTGTTCTCCCTGCCTGACTTGCTCTCTGCTGCAGGTTGCATCCATCACTGCAGGGACTTGCTCCAGGGAGGCACCAGAGAGGTCCTGAGAACCCAAGATCAAATCCTTAAAGCAGCTGCTTGCTCATGACCCACATGAGCAACTTCAATCTCAGAGACTGCACAGCCAGTAAAGCCCTTTAGTAGAAGAAATGAGCTCATCCAACTTCATTCCAGCAGCTTTCATCTCCTATCTCCTAAGCAAAATCTATCAATAAGGAAATAAAATACACAGCTAGAAAATAAAAGCATAAATCTTTACTAAAAAGTCTCCATCACTCTCCTGCAGCTACTAATTCCCATACTCCCCCAATAGTCTCAGTAAACAGCTTCCCTTTCAGTGTCATGGAGAAGAATGAGGCTGTTAGGCGGGAATTTGCTTACCTTCCTACCTGTTCCCTCTTGAGCTCTGACAAAATAACCTGTGTCCAGAATCATGGCATCTTCAGACCACGAAAGGACTGGTTCCCCTTAGTAGAAGCCTTCTCCTTCCATGCATGTCCCAGATGGACTTTCCTCATCTCTCTTGAGATCTCTACTCTTTCTCTGTCCTTATCTCTGCCTTTAGCTCCAGCCTCCCTCTCTCTCTTCTCTTTCCCCATGATTTATATGAATGCTGAAGTTTCTCCTCTATTAGAAACTTAGAAATAGAAATTTTGACCTCTGCCTCCCTGTGGTTTCCAGCCCATCTCTCATCGCCTCCAGTGGAGAGTCGTTTACCCTACCCTCTCCCACTCCACTTGCTCCTCCACTTCTACAAATGCTGGCTTTGTCCTATAAGACCATCCAGGAATTCCCCAACACATCCAATTGTGAAATCCAGTAGATATTTCTTTTTTCATTCTTTATTTCATTGCACCTCTCTGCAACCTGTGACACTTTTCAGATTTCCTGACACCACCTCTCCCTTACGTTATCTTACATCTTCTATTCTTTGTTCTCAGGTTCTTCTGTCAGCTTATCTTCCACTAAGCTCCCCTTATATATGTATGTTCCATTGGGTTTTATTCTAAGCCTAATCTCCTGATAACGTGCATCTCATTCCTGGGTGATGTCGATGTTTCCCATTGCACCAACTACTCTGTGTGTTTTAGGGCAGAGACTATGAACCCAGGCAGGGTTGGAACCCAGGCTCTATCACTCCCTAACTGTACCATGAAAGGAAAATCCCAGATCTTAAGAAACAAAAATAGTATGTTAAATACTGGGAACAATTTTCAACCTAAAAATCTGGGTTTATTATTCATTGCAGTGAGGAACAATACAGACTATGAGTGTTTGAATAAAAGGATGTTAAAAAGAATTTACATCCAGCAATCTCACCTCTGGGTACATATCCTAAATACCTGAAATCAATATTCAAAGAGATATATGCACTCCTGTGTTCATTGCCTCATTATTTAAAATAGCCAAGTTATGGAATCAGCCCAAATATCCATCAATGGATGAATGACAAAGAAAATGTGTATATATATATATATACACACACACACAACATTTGGAATCAGTGTAGAATGACTGAATCAATCATTGATATATAACAATCAAATGTTTTATATATATATATATATATATATATATATATAGGAGTGCATATATCTCTTTGAATATTGACCTCAGGTCCTTAGGATATGCATGTGTGTGTGTGTGTGTGTATACACACACACAATGGAATACAATTTTGCCATAAAAGAGAAGGAAAGCCTGTCATTTGTGACAACATGGATGAACATGGAGGACACTATGCTAAGTGAAATAATGCAGGCACAAAAATGCAAATACCACATGTTCTCACTTATTCCTACAATTGAACTCATAGAAACAGAATGTAGAATAGTAGTTACCAGAGGCTGGAGGTGGAGAGAATGGGGAGATATTGGCCAAAGGGCACGAAGTTGCAGTTAGACAGGAGGGATAAATGATCGTTATTTAAATTCATGGATATCTTATCTTGATTCAGTCATTCCAACTGAATGCATTTATCATAACGCCACTGTGTATAATTACAGGCAATTATGATTTCTTCAATAATTAAATGCTACTTTTTTTTTGAAAAATCATTCAATATATGACTTGGGTATCAGTTGAGTGATTTGAGGGAGGGCCTAAGGAAGAAGGACTATGCTCTAAAATAGATATTGGACAATAAATAACTAAACATAAATTTAGAGAGTCAAACTTCTGTCTTTCAGTCTAACTTGCACAGAGTCACATGGTATATGCTTTTTGGAACCATTACATAATTGGGAATTAGAGGTTTGCAGCAGTGGTGGAGGACAGAGCTTTCATACACTCACTTTGGAGAAAACTAGAGAGAGGAATGGGAGAACTGCCAGAGTTGTTGGTGTTTCAGATCAACGCTATAAAGTACAGATGTTTCTGTGAAGTTTATCTGACTTCATCTGAACAATTCCAGTCTAGAAATCAGGTTGCAAATCTACCACAGTGATTTCTTTGGCAAGAGTTCCAGAGTCTTCCTATTTTGGTCTCTCTCACTACGTCTTACTTCCTTTGCTCCCTTTTTTTCCCTCTAAAATAAAGGAAGCACAATGGTACACTTAAAGGACATACCCATTGTAAGCAAACTCAAAAAAGGCTTTCTCAAAGGATAAATGCTTGAGGGCATGGATACCGAATTTTCCTTGATGTGATTATCATGCATTGCATACTTGTACCAAACTATCTCATGTGCCCCATAAATACATACATCCACTGTCAACCCACAAAAATTAAAGAGGAAAAAAAACTCTTTGCAATGCTAATTAGAGTTTATTTCAAAATTTTCCCAATACGTGTTGTAAGTTCTATCTCAACAAGTTGGTTTTGTATTAGGTTAAGATACTTATGCCTAGAATATTTGGATGAATCTAAATAATAAATATAAGTAATGAATCAGACACCTAATTTGAATATCATTATAAATATAAATTTCTTACTAAATTTCTCAATTAAAAATTAGTACTATGTAGAATTTAAATATTAGCACCTTGGTGATTATTGAATCTGAACCCCTCTTTTTACAATTGAGGATATTGCCCAAATAAAATTCTCAATCATGTATTGCAAGCTAAAATCTTAATAAAGTAAGTCTTTCATATAAATATTTATTTGATCATACCATTTTACATTTTGCATATTTGTAATATTTATTTGATCTAAAATTTTAAATTGTCACTCAAATCCAGTAAAGATGACCTCAGTAACGGACTGTATTAAACATCCTATTAGCCATAGTAGAAATCAGATTTTTGACTGTTTGCTAGGTGCTAGGTGCTATATGAAACATTTTACATAAATGATCACATTTAATATAAACAATAACTCTATGAGGCAGGTAATATTATTTTTCAGGTTTTATGGATGAGGAAACTGGATTTTTTGCAAACTTAAGAAACTTGCCCAAGGTCACATGGCTAGTAATTAGCAGAAGCAAAACCTGAACTTACTTCAATTACTTCATGTCTGAGCTATCAAGGGAAGAACTTTATGATGACTATGAGAACCTGCAATTCCTGAGGCCATGTCAACATAAATATTTTTAAATAGCACTGAATTACTTCTCCAAGCATTTTATTACATTTTCAATTCAGTTCAAAAAATGTTTCCCCATATGCTGTCTATAAGGTTCTGTACCAAATGAACATGAGTCAGAGACCCCCAGAGAAGTGAAACTGAGTGGTTGTATTCAAGTCCGTTTCTAGCTCATGACTAGAAGCTAAAGTATTAATAGAAAGTGCTGGCTGGGTGCAGTAGCTCACTCTGTAATCCCAGCACTTGGGAGACTGAGATGTGCAGATCACTTGAACCCAGGAGTTCGAGATCAGCCTGGGTAACATAGGGAAACTCCATCTCTACTAAAAATACAAAAATTAGCCAAGCGTGGTGGTGTGCACTGTGGTTCCAGCTACTCAGGAGGCTGAGGTGGGAGGACCGCTTGAGCCAGGGAGGTCAAGGCTGCAGTGAACCATGATCACGCCACTGCACTTCAGCCTGAGAGACAGAGTGAGACCTTGTCTCAGAAAAAAAAAAAAAAAAGGAAAACAAAAATGCTGTCCTCGTTGTTGGTTAGCTTCAGTTATCTGAGTAACAGTGGAAAGTTATGTGAACAAACACTATTCTTTAGACTTCACTTGCATATAAGCCATGCACATCTCAGCTGCATGCTCTTTGACATTACAGAAGGAAGAGCAGCATGAAGTTTGTAGGCAGATCTAAATGTAATAGTGAAAAACTTCCAAGAGAAATTCTCAAGCCATTTCACAAAATAACCATAAAGTTGAGTTAATTTTCAGAAGAGTTGCTCCATCAGTATATATTTTTTTCCTTTAGATACTAAGAAAATTTGAAGTGAATTTAATTTTCAGTTGCAATAAGGATCCTACTTTATGCTCCTGGAAAGTTTTCTTTTGTCCCTTTTTACAAAATAGTTTCCAAATTTCATTTTTAATTTATTAAAATCTGTCATGTTCTTCATATGCTTTCATGTTGTCCTCCTGTAATCATGCATAATTTATAAATAGACAACCATGAACATCATCAGTACACTGTATTTCCTGCTCTGTAAAGTATTCCTTTTTCATCTTTATATATATATATATATATATATATATATATATATATATACTTTAAGCTTTAGGGTACATGTGCACAACGTGCAGGTTTGTTACACAGGTCTACATGTGCCATGTTGGTTTGCTGCACTCATCAACTCGTCATTTACATTAGATATTTCTCCTAATGCTATCCCTCCCCCAGCCCCCAGCCCCTGACAGGCCCCAGTGTGTGATGTTCCCCGCCCTGTGTCCAAGTATTCTCATTATTCAATTCCCACCTATGAGTAAGAACATGCAGTGTTTGGTTTTCTGTCCCTGTGATAGTTTGCTGAGAATGACGGTTTCCAGCTTCATCCATGTCCCTACAGAGGACATGAACTCATCCTTTCTTAATGGCTGCATAGTATTCCATTGTATACATGTGCCACATTTTCTTAATCCGGGCAATCATTGATGGACATTTGGGTTGGTTCCAAGTCTTTGCTATTGTGAGTAGTGCTGCAATAAACATACATGTGCATGTGTCTTTATAGTAGCATGAGTTATAATCCTTTGGATGGATATACCCTGTGATGGGATTGCTGGGTCAAATGGTATTTCTAGTTCTAGATCCTTGAGGAATTGCCACACTGTCTTCCACAATGGTTGAACTAGTTTATGGTCCCACCAACAGTGTAAAAGTGTTCCTATTTCTCCACATCCTCCACATCCAGCACCTGTTGTTTCCTGACTTTTTAATGATCGCCATTCTAACTAGCATGAGACGGTATCTCATTGTGGTTTTGATTTGCGTTTCTCTGATGACCAGTGACGATGAGCATTTTTTCATGTGTCTGTTGGCTGCATAAATGTCTTCTTTTGTGAAGTGTCTGTTCATATCTTTTGCCCACTTTTTACTGGGGTTGTTTTTTTCTTGTAAATTTGTTTAAGTTCTTTGTAGATTCTGGATATTAGCTCCTTGTCAGATGGGCAGATTGGGAGTTTTCTCCTATTCTGTAGGTTGCCTGTTCACTCTGATGGTAGTTTCTTTTGCCATGCAGAAGCTCTTTAGTTCACAGTTGCTACAAAGAGAATAAAATACCTAGGAATCCAACTTAGAAGGGATGTGAAGGACCTCTTCAAGGAAAACTACACACCACTGCTTAACAAAATAAAAGAGGACACAAACAAATGGAAGAACATTCCATGCTCATGGATAGGAAGAATCAATATCATGAAAATGGCCATACTGCCCAAGGTAATTCGTAGATTCAATGCCATCCCCATCAAGCTACCAATGACTTTCTTCACAGAATTAGAAAAAACTACTTTAAAGTTCGTATGGAACCAAAAAAGAGCCCACATTTCCGAGACAATCTTAAGCATAAAGAACAAAGCTGGAGGCTTCATGCTACCTGACTTCAAACTATACTACAAGGCTACAGTAACCAAAACAGCATGGTACTGGTACCAAAACAGATATATAGACCAATGGAACAGAACAGAGGCCTCAGAAATAATACCACACATCTACAACCATCTGATCTTTGACAAACCTGACAAAAGCAAGAAATGGGGAAAGGATTCCCTATTTAATAAATGGTGCTGGGAAAACTGGCTATCCATATGTAGAAAGCTGAAACTGGATCCCTTCCTTACACCTTATACAAAAATTAATTCAAGATGGATTAAAGACTTAAATATTGGACATAAAACCATAAAAATCCTAGAAGAAAACCTAGGCAATACCATTCAGGACATAGGCATGGGCAAGGACTTCATGACTAAAACACCAAAAGCAATGGCAACAAAAGCCAAAATAGACAAATGGGATCTAATGAAACCTCTTTGATCTTTTAAAAACTTGTGAAATCCAGAATAGAATGATGTTCTGTTATAGAGAAGGTTCTGGATAAACTTTACCTATTATTCCAGGTAGACTTTATCTATTATTCCCAATTTAAAAATTTTATTTTGGGGAACAGTTAACTAATGGAATAAATCAATCCACTTACCATATACTCAGTCTTAACAATAACAATTGCTACCATTTATTATCTGCTTGCCATATGCCAGAAATTAAGATAGGTGCTTTACTTATCTCATTAATTCCTTACAATATATCTGCAAGGTAAATATTATTTCCACTTTACAGATGAGAATCCAAAGCCCAGAGATATTATACCAAGGTTATTCACTAGCAAAGCCAGTTTACATCTCAAAGATTATTTTAACAAAATTAATTGGTGTTGTAAGCCATAGATTTCTCCCATTGGTTTTCTAAGCCCTAATAGAGAAAACTAAGCATCATACAATCGGGCCACGGAAAACAGTAGCCATAGAGTGTAAACTAAAACATTAATGTGCCCAGAGCCACCTTTTAGCTTAGCCAAATAGTTATTGCTGCAAAAAAAGAAACAGGTGCCTGGGAAAAAGGCTCTTTTTTTTTTTTTTAACCACTTGTCATTTCTGCTAGTGCCAGGTTGCAAGGCAGAAGACTCTCTTAAGACTTGGGCTTTGAGATGCATTTTTGCCCCTCAACTCTCACACACCACCTCTCCGCAGTGAGATGTCAACTGCATCACAAACAGTGATGTGAACACCAACTTCAATGGGAGTAACTTGGAGCTGCAGACAGGCTGGTTAGGGGGATACATGAGAGGGTAGTATAGGAACACATCATGTTGGCCAGGCTAGTCTCAAACTCCTGACCTTATGATCTGCCTCCCAAAGTGCTGGGATTACAGGCATGAGCAACGCACCCGGCATGGTGGTGAGCGTCTGTAATCACAGATACTCAGGAAGCTGAGGCAGGAGAATTGCTTGAACCAGGGAGGCGGGGGTTGCAGTGAGCCGAGATCACACCACTGCACTCCAGCCTGGATGACAGAGTGAGACTGTCTCTCTAAAAAGAAAAACAAACAAACAAACAAAAAACTCAGCAATTTAGGAAATAAAACTAGATGAGTTTTTGATGCCAGGCATTATTCTATTCCCCTAAGCTCATCTCTTCCAACCTAGTGCTCTCACTGTCTGAGTGGCTTCTCCGAAGTCATCAATTCTTGTCTAAGGGAGGCCCCTGCTTTCCTTCAAATCCTATCTGACATCCCATCTCTCAGCTCTCCAGCGCAATGAAGATCTCGTTCTGCCTGTGTTTTGTAGGACTTGCCTTAAGTGCATCTGGATCTCACCCTTGGCAGACTCCAGATACCTGAAGAGTGATGCTCTCTGTGTTGTCCCTTCATGGAAATGTCCCTGTGTTCACTCTTCTGTTAACTAGCAGTTACTATAATAGTTATCCCTCCCTGCTCCTGGCATTACTTAATTCTTTTTTAAATACCTATACTGCTTTTTTTCCTTTTTATTATTTTTTATTTTATTTAGAGACAGAGTCTCACTCTGTCACCCAGGTTGGAGTGCAGTGGTGTGATCATAGCTCACTGCAGCCTCAAACTCTTGGGCTCAAGTGATTCCCCTGCCTCAACCTCCCAACTAGCTGGGACTACAGGTGCACACCACCACACCTGACAATTTTTTATTTTGTAGAGACAGAGGTATCACTTGCCCATGCTGCTCTGAAATGGCTGACCTCAAGCTGAGGTCGAGCTATGCTCCCACCTCAGCCTTTCAAAGTGCTAGGATTACAGGTGTGAGCCACTGAGCCCAGCATTTTTTTTGTTTTCTTATGTTAGTTCTTCAAATGCTGAATTAAACCAGTTCTTAAGCTGAATCAAATGTCTCTTAGACTCTTCTACTCACCCAACTTTCACACAAGCAGCGCTGTACCTACCTACAGCTAACAAACATTTCACACATGTGCACACACACACATAAACATCGTTATATTAAATATCCAAAAAATAATTATAATAACTATACCTCTCAACTATAAATGACACTGATACACACACACATTTATGCTATATGAAAGCATTTTCTGACATGAAATATAAGATCTCTTTGATACACTATAATGCTTTAGAATAAATGTTCATTTCAGGGAAAATGCCTTCCTATTTATTTGAGAGTAATAAATTATTTGAGAATAATAAAAGCTAAAAAGTTACTTGCAATAACAGCTTAACCTGCACATGTTGCCCCGTTTTCCTTTCTTTAGGCCCTTCACATGCATTTCTAGTTAATCCTACTGAGTTTTTTATTTATAATGAAATGCCTCTATCCATTATACATGACTGAATGATTAAAATAAAACTAATCTTTCCTCCTTTATTCCTTCCTTTCTTCTTTTCATCCTTTTTTTCTTCCTTCTTTCCTTCTTCCTTTCTTTGTATTACTGAAAACTCCTGGTGGAAAGACATTTTAACATTCGCCAGTAAAATTAAATTGGTTATTCTAGCCATCTACTTAATATCTGTGAGTTTGTAATAATATGACCATACACATTAACTTTTCTCGTTTGGATAGCAATAAAAATAAAACAACTATAGGATATCTCAAAACTATATTCATGCATTTTATTTAAAAAAAGAAGAAAAGTTTTCTTCTTCAGGTTTCCTGCCTGATAAATCAACGAAGCCTGCCACATAATCAACTGAATAGATTGTAATGATAGCCAAAATTAAGAAGTTTGATATCACTCATTTCAAATTTATAATCATTTCAGTTCTTCTGAAATGTTATAAAGGCTCCAGAGAACAGAGATTCAGAATAGGTAATTCATCTTTACCACTGACATTCTTAGAGTATATTTTTTTAGAGTGTAAAGATGTACCTTTCATGCTATAACAAAGCACATTTATTTTGATGTTGCTTCAAGGACAAAATGATGCCCTCAGGATAGTAAAATTCTCTGGGGATTCATCTATGCAAAACAAGGGTCAAACTTTGACCCTGATGCTGCTTACAAATGACAATAGCAAAAAAAACGTAACCTAGTACACATTGTAAAGCATGGGGATATATCATCAGTAACATACATCTAGAAATTACAATTAGGTAAAAAAATGAAATCCATGCAAGCCAATTTGTGGAAATAGAGAAATATCTCCCTAATTACTGTTTATTTAAAACAGATTATTCTGACACTGTAATTGACTTTCCAATTTTGTACATAAGAACTTTATTGCTCTGCTTACCATTTATGTCAAAGATATATATGTCTTCTTTAACCAGCAGTTAGCTCTTTACTACATCAACAAATTTCCCTCCTTTGAACAATCTTAAATATAAACATATATATATTTGACATGATTCTATTGAAATCAGGTTACATATAAAGTTCTTGAAACACCCACAAATATGTAGAAAATAAAATATTTAGAGAGATCACAATTTAAATGTTTCCTAATAGGAGGTAAACCAACATTTTTATTCACATTGCAAAACCATCAGGACGTAAGTTTTTTATCCAGTTGGTTTCCTCAGCAATGAAATCTTCTTGTTTAAGTCACCTGTGTAATAGTAAAATGGAGATTTTAATCTCAATGTCCACTCCTAAACTTTACAGCCAGACTAACATGCTCATTAAATACAGACTAGATATTTTGATCTCATACTTTATACAGTTATTCAAGTTTTTAAAATTATAAAAACCAAAGGCATAAAATTAAAATACAATTAAACCACGAAAAAATACAAAACAGATAAAAAGTCATATCTCTGATTTTCAGATGACTTTTAAAGATTTTTAAATTTTTGAGGTCATTCACAGGAGCACTGGTCAAATCGAATACATCAGTTTTCAAAAAGGTGTTGAAGGGTCATTCCCTAAATCATAATCATAACAATAATAGGAATGACTATCATTAATTAATCCTGACTGATATTTTAAGCCATGAATACTCATCGTGTCCAGTCCTCACTACAATCCTGTGAGGTGATATGATTTATTGCTGAATGTCTTGCTCAAGACCACACAGTTGGTAAGCAGCAGATCACTGGTCTAAACCTAGGTTAGCCTAACGCTAATACTTTTCCACACTCCATATTGCTTCTGGTGGCCCTCAGGCAATGTGTTCCTGGTGGCCACAGATCAATAGGTTATCCAAAATTGAACAAGCAAAGAAAAGTGAAAAAGATATATTGCTAACTTGTGCTTTTGATTACCATTATTTTTATTTCTCTTTCATCTTTCTATTCTGAAGACTAATGTTTCCTAACAACACTGAGAAAAATGTAATATATACTGTGAGTTTATCACCTGCTTGGCTAATGAAATGCCTAAACTGAAATCTGTGTATTTATCCCTTCAGGCATGTCAAAAGTTTGTTTGGAAATAATACAATACAAAGAAGGATCATCTTGTCATCTTTTAAAATAATTAAAACTTGCCTTACTATTTCGGGTTTAGACCTTTCAATCATTGATCAAGAGAATTCTCATGTCATATGGATACAGATGTCACACTTCTGCTTTGGAATTATAGTGCAACAAAAGTCTCATTTCTCTCAAAATAATACTCAACACTCTCCCACAAGCCGTAATGGAAGTTTCCCATTTGGATTATTAAATTCCTTTTGCTACAAGACATGAGACAGGACATTAAGGAAAATGAACGTAAAGTTATGTTTTTTCCAGTAATGGTTAATAAACATACTTTTATGAAGAACCAGAATAAGTCAGACACTAAATTCCCCAGTGGTCCTTGTCCACCATCTTGGTAATCCTCCAAACCTTCAAGTAGGTATAAATTCTTGCTAAATTTAGCTCCTGCTCAATAAAGACTCAAGACTTGTTTAAGATCTTTCCACTCTCTAGCACACTCAAACACACATCCACATAATGCATTTTTTCCTAAGAATCATGTAGATGTAAACTGTATAGAAGGATAATATTGGAAAATTTTTATCTAGGCTCTGGACTCCTGGCAGAACCAATAAATAATTGAGTGGATGTTCTGTTGGAAGGTTTTTTAAGCTCATGCTTTGCTAATGCAACTGAAGTGATTATCACAGTGCCTGACACAGATGCATACTAAATTAAATACATGCTAATGCCTTCAGGCCCAGAAAATAGGGTAAGTCAGAGAGAAAACAAAAACACACCTATGTAGTTATTTTTGTCCCTGCTTTCTTTCTTAGTAATACCAGCACCTACCCCAGAAATTTGGAAAAAAAACAAAAAACAACAACAAACTGTGACACTCCAGCCCAATTCAAGCTGCCCCTGTGTTTTATTTGGCTAACTTAATGTTATATAAAACTTTTAAAATAGCTGTCAGTATTTTAAAAGCAACAACAAAAGAAGAACATCTTAGAGAAAAATCCATATTCCAGTTCTTTGCAAAAATCCATCCAGCCTGGACCCCAAATCTCCCATGTCAATATCCAGCAGGCTCAGAACATTGTCTGCCTTCTGTTAGGCAGGGATTCTTCAGTTACCAGAGTCCTGCCCTGTCAGCCTCGGTAATTTCACCATCCATCTCACCTCTGGAGGTAACTGGCTTTTGCCCAGTTATACTTGCCAAAAACATGACATCTGTCCTGAATTTCCCCCTAAATACCCACATATGTACACATCTCACCCCCAATCATCTATATCTCCCCTCTTCCACCTGAATTCCTTCAGCCTCCTTCCACATACACGGTCCTCTCCCTACCTCCAGACCCAGTGCCTCCCACAGAGCAGCCAGGGAGCTATTTCCAAAGGGCATGCTGTCAAATCACTGCTCTAGTTAGAATAATTCCAGAGGCCGGGTGCAGTGGCTCATGCCTATAATCCCAACACTTTGGGAGGCTGAGGCAGGCAGATCAGGAGGTCAGGAGATCAAGACCATCTTAGCTAACACGGTGAAACCCCGTCTCTACAAAAAATACAAAAAATTAGCCGGGCATGGTGGCGGGCGCTTGTAGTCCCAGCTACCTGGGAGGCTGAGGCAGGAGAATTGCTTGAGCCCAGTAGGCAGAGGAGGTTACAATGAGCCGAGATTGTGCCACTGCACTCCAGCCTGGGCAACAGAGTGAGACTCCATCTCAAAAAAAGAAATAATAATAATAATAATAATTCCAGAATTTGATGAAGTTTAAAGTCTGGCTTGATCACACAGCTTTGCTAGAACTGATCTTCTTACTAGAAACTCTCTTCTCTGAACATAACCCTCTATATTTCAAGGGCTAATCCACAGTTTTGCATTGGTTGCACTATATATGTAAAGCATTTAGAAAAGTATGTGATTCTTAGTGCTATGTAAGCATGTGTTGTAGTTGTTACACAAAGAAATTATTTTACATTATTCTTCAACATATATCTATGATCATTCTCTTCAAGTGAAAAATATAGTTACTGTCTTCAAGACATGCATATTCCATAAGCAGCTGCCAAAGATTCTCTCTCTGCATAAAAGTCCATCCCTTAGAAGAGATGGATAAAATATCTCCACGGGCCAAAGATTATTTTCTTGTTTATTCTTCCTTTTTTGTGTTTTTTTTTTTTTTTTCTAAATTGAGATGGGAATAGAAGGGCAAGGAAAGTTGAAAGCAAGGTGGGAGAAGAGGTACCAGCAAGGTTAGTTTAATTGGATTCTAGTTAGAACTTATTTTGAAGCGATTATACACATTACTCTTTATATGTCTGTGTAGTGATAATTCTGTCAATATATTCACCAGATGGAGTTCTTCGCCTGTGACAGAGTCCCCCATGGTAGGAATGCAAGCTTCCTTCCCAATAAGAGAAGACCCTCCCAGTGCATCCACCAGACTGTGCTGCTCGGTAAGTGCTCAAAACAAAAAAATAAATTAATGCAGAAAGGAATTAAGATGTGCCTTCAGTTATACAATGTATTGTGTATGTACCTCTGTCAAACTGCTTTCACTACTAAACAATGCTTTGACTTTTAGGGCACGGATGTCATTGTTTAATTGTCGTGTTACAAATTGCCTCTGTGAAATCAAACTAAGATTTCAGCTAAAGCAATTTTTTTTTTTTTGAGATTTTTAGATGCTGGTAATTGTAACCATGTGAAAGTACTGTGGTGATTGGGGTTAAGTGCTGACTGGAGTGCAATGTGCAATCTCAGTTCAGGGCAACCTGTGCCTCCCAGATTCAAGTGATTCTCCTGCCTCAGCCTCCCTAGTAGCTGGGATTACAAGCACATACCACCAAACTCAGCTAATTTCTGTGTTTTTAGTAGAGACAGGGTTTCACCATGTTGGCCGTGTTCACCAGGATGGTCTCAAACTCCTGACTTCAGGTGATCCACCTGCCTTGGCCTCCCAAAGTGGTGGTATTACAGGCGTGAGCCACCGTGCCCAGCCTTATTATATTTTTAAAAAACATTTTAACAATGGAGGCATATGAGCAGAAAAATATGTCTGTAGGTACTTGTCCCAGGGTCCCACATCTTAGTCTTCCTTCCCTCTAATTGTTTAAACTACCAGAGGTTGTTTATCTGTGGTTCATGAACACGTAACAGCTCACAGAACACATTTAGGAGGTCAGACACATGAAGCCCCAAAATTGAAAACAAAACTTTGTATGTATGTGCCTTTGAATTGTTTTGCTGTTGCTTTTAGGAAAAGGATGCTATAAATACTATTAGAATTCCCTAATAAACTCTGAAAGGAAAATAACAACTACAATTTGGTTAATAAATAAGATTAGCCAGGAGTCCGTCAAACTTTGGACAGTTATTCACTTATGGCAAAGGGTAAAATGACAGCCAGCATTTCACGAGGCTGCCACAAGAGCTGGCCTTGCTCTGTCCACGGCTGGTCAGCTCCAGCCCAGCTGCGTACTAATGGAGCTGAGGTTCATAGCTACAATATCAAGTGACCTGGCAGTTAATAATAATAACCACAGATACCACTGTGTCTAAAACCAAGATTCAATCTACTTTTTCTCCCAACAGTTTTGGGTTGGGGGAGATAGAAAAATAGAAAGGATATCAATACAGAGAAGACTTGATGAGAAAGTGCCCAGGAAATCTATTGAAGAGATATTTTATATGTTATGTAATGGTTAATTAGGCTTGATTTACAGAATTAATTTCTTCTATAACAAGTACATTTTTAAATAAATACGGTAATAATCTTCCTTCACAAATTCATATTTAAAAGAAATTGGGTGGGTTATACAAGTTTCTTTAGGGAAGAACATTTTAATGATCAGAAAAAAACTTCCCTATCCTTTACCTTGTAAAAGGTAAGTTTTGTGAATTCTGTACTAACTGATTTAAGATTAAACTGACGGTATGTTCTATGGGGTTTTTGGTTGTTTGGTTGTGTTTTTGTTTGTTTGTTTCTTTTTAGGATGGGGGTGGAGAATGAAGAAAATTACATTAAGGCTTTTCCTTCCAATTGTTAGTTGATAAACCTAATTTCTTAGTATTCTTGCTTCACTGATTGGAAAGGCCGGTAGTTAATGGCCTTTTATTACAAACTTCCTTTAGTCGGCCGCCCGGCAATTAGGCACAGGCATGCTCTGTGACCCCTCGCTGCCTCCCCACCGGCTTTGATTGGAACTTTGCTCAGTGACACACGTCTAATAGCCAGGAGTGGCACGAACTGAACCATCAAGACTCTGATTTATTCCTTAACCCATATCCTTGGCCAAATAGGGGTGTAATGAGCTATTATGACAACTGCCACTATAACCCAACTTTGTGTTCAGGATGGGGCAAAAATGAAGCAAAGCAAAACAAAACAAAACAAAAGGTATGCTTCTAATACTAACAAAATCATGAAGACAGCATTGCTGGAATTCCAGCCTGTGAGATTAAGCAGCATGGTAGCTTGGAAGCAAACTAATTTTGCAATGAGTTTTGTCACTGTGTTTTCCCTTACAAGAAGTTCTTGATTTTGCATAGCAGAACTAAACAGAGAAAATACCTGTTTGGAATGAAGACATTAAATGACAAGCGAGATTCTTCTCTGGTAACATTCCAAGCTGAATCGTCTGAACTTATGAACATTCAATCGAGAATAACTCAACTTAGAAAAGAGTTGAGAAATGATTACTCGCACTTGTTTTTAATCTTCCACGGATGGCTGTAGAAAAATAAAATAGCTGTGACTTACAGTGCCTGTCCTAACAATGCAACCCCCAGGGCGGCATAAAACAGGCCAACTAAAATTCCTACAACCCAAAGTTCTACATCAGTGGTCTCCAAATGTATGTTTTACACATCGCTCGGGGCTCTTGTTAAAATGCAGATTCTCGTTTGGTAGGTCTGAGTTGGGACCAATTTCATCCTTTCTAACAGGCTCCTAGGTGAGCCCACTGCTGCTGGTCCCTGAAGCCCACAAGGCAGGCAACCAGGGGCTCCATAACTCCCGTCGTAGCCATTTATAGTTCGATTAATCCTCATCGTGGTCTCCATTTGCCACCTCGTCTTGCATTTAAAGATATTCTGAATTTCTTTTTGCCTCCTTCTCACCAGATTAGAAATATTATAAGACATTTGGAATGAACTCAGAAGAAGATAATTAAATAGTCTTCCTTGGAGACATTTAAGAATTGGAGTTCATGAGATTTTTTTTTAGATTTATTTTTAAAAATTTATTTTTGCTATTATTGTAGAAAATATAAAATGTAGAAAAATTATAATTAGGAAAGAAAAACCACCAATTATCTCACCTTTCAGAGGTGGACTCTAAACTTATTAATAATTATTTCTCATGAAAATCAAACATATTTACATATTTTGGACCTAATTATTTTAATTTAACATTGTATTATATACATTTGCTGTGTCAATTTTTCTCCTAAAAAAAAGAGTTTTAGTATTTTAGTCTAGGGAGGTACTGTAATTTATTGAATGATTTTTCTTCATTCAGGAATTATATTGCTCCCAACAATTTCCTTATTTAAAGTATCAGAAATAAAATAATAGAAGTTTTAAAATATCTGTCATTGTTACAGCTTACTTTCATAAGCCTTTTAAAGGGGACAGTTGCTCTTCACCCACAAGGAAGTTCTCTTATGCTTTTTTCTTTCATTCTCTAAAAGAATATTCTCAAGAAGTCAAGCCCACTGTTCACTATCCCTGTTGTTCAGGTTGAAAACACAACTGCGTTAACATCTGTATTAACCTAGGCACATCTTAATTGAAAACCTCTAATAGCTCCTCCATTTTTTTCATTGTTATTGATTACATTGTTTTTTCCTTTGGTGAAGGGGATGGATATCTTTTAGCTGTTTATTTGTCTTTAATTTATGTTTCAAAAATAACCCATTCTCAGTTTAAACAATTGGTACTCTATTATTAAGCCATTCTTTTAGGATACAAATAACCACAATGAAAAAAGAATAAGTTTTATTGCCTACATATCCTCTGACTCAAGGTGCTATCCCATAATCAAATTTAACATCTCTCCCATTTACTCCTCCCCAAACACACAGAGTCTTCCCCTCCCACCTCCTCCTGCCTACGAGAACCGGGTAGTTTTTCCATAAATACAAACTAAATTACCTGGTTATTGTTGTGTGGATGACATCACTATAGCTACTCTTAGCTTTATATCAGACTGGCTTCTGTTGGTTTGGTTTTAAGTGATGAAAATACAATTTAAACTAGCTTTGAAATGGGTAGTAGTAAAATTTATTGTCTCCTGTAACTAGGAGAATCAAAAGAAACATTGTTTTCAGCAATTCTTGGATTCGGGGATTTTCTTTTATTCCTTTTAGTCCTACATCTCTCAGCTTCTACTTTTCTCTGCTTGGGTTTTATTCCTGGGTAGGCTTTTCCCACTGAGCTACAAACAGCCATCTGAAGTCCTAGGCATCCACGTTGCTTGGCACCTGCATTCCCGGAAGAAGGCAGTGCTCCATTTTTGGTAGTCCCAGCCAACCACTTCCCTATCACAGGGCACGGATTGACCTGGCCTTGGTCACATTCCTATTTTTGAACTAATCTTTGAGGTTAAGAGATTCAGCATTCTAATTGACTCTCTCCTGGATTATGTACCTGTCCCTGAAGTCATTGAGTACATTTACCATGACCTAAAACACATGAGCTTAGACTGAAAAAGTACAGCTCCCTGAAAAAGAAATTAAGGCACTATTACTAAAATAAGAAAACAGATCAGCAGGAGACAAACCAATAGGCGTCCACTGTAGGTATAGTAACCATGCATTTCAGTTTGCCTAGGGCAGTCCTGGGTCGTGGCTGTTGTCCTGGAATCCTGAATGGCTTAGCATTTGTCTCAGATGTTTTCATTTCCAATGTATTTGTAATGTTAGTGGAAATACAATCAGTCATGGTAGATTAGCTAGATCTCTACTTTATACTTCCAACTTCTGCCATCATCTCAGATAATACCATGTGTAGATCTATTATTATTGATTCGCTTTATTGTTTGGCTATACTTGTATATTTTGCAATAAACCCTTTGGACAGTAATGGGTTCAAAATATGAAACAGCATATTTCATGAAAAATGAATAATTGAATTTCTGTCTATCAAAAGAAGTTGATGATACATGTGTAATTGGCACAAAATGATTCAAAGTAGCTACCATTCTCTTATCACCACAGTAATATCACTATAAAATAGTTATGGGAAACACAGAAGACACCACTCTGTGAAGAAGCACCAACAGGTATTTCAACTGTTGGAAGTTAGGTGGGAAAGACTGTGTTTAAGACAGAGGATTCATATGTGCTCTTTCAGGAAGTAAGCCTGTATACCCCTCTGAGAAGCATGACTTTTCATTTAAATCAGATAACTTCTTCTAAATTAATTGTGCTCATTTTGAATTCCAAGTTTTCTTGGACATGTACAAAAGTGATAACTATTAATATTTTGGATCTGCTTGCAAAAAAAAAGAAACAATAAAACTGGTATACCAGCATCATAAGATGTTCAAATAAAAGTCAGTTACTTTGAAAATTAGTTCATTTTTTCTAGACATTTGTAGATGGAAGTTACATTGTTTGTGGCAAAATATTTCATACTATTATAAATGTCATTATAATTTCAGTTGAAAAGTTCAAAACTAAAGAGCAAATAACTTTGGTGAAGTATAATACGATAAAAGTAATGTCTTTACTAAATTAAGAAATCTATAATTTTAAAAGTTATGTTCCTACTAAATTAACAATATCAATGATATTCTACCAAATGAAATGTAAGCCATACTTCTTAAAATTTACAAAGGCTTTTACCAAATTATGCAATAATAAAACTTTTTTTCTGGTGAAGCTGATGTTGATGACACACACACACACACACACACCACACACACACACACACACACACACACACACACACACACACACACACACACACACACAGAGTTTAGCATGGCAGTAAATCCTTGATCTTTATTGGTGCCATCACTATAGGATTCTCAAAATGTTTGAGTCTTTCAAGAATCACTTCATAAATCAACCTAAGTTTTCTACAATTGTATTGAACTTTTCATAAATTACTCATCTAAATTTTGGTTACATTTTATTCCAAATCAGTTGGAGAACTTTAAGCAAATCAAGCAACAAAAAAATTTACAATTTACATTTTAGCAAACTAAAATTATTGATAACAATATTTGTAAACAGGAAGACATGATTAAGTGTTGAGGGATAAACTCTATACATGATTTAATTTTGAGGTTTTAAACTGTGCTTTGGAACATCTCAACTTGACGGATATAACCTCAGATGATCCTGAATTTTTGTACTGAATGAATACATATTCTTTACCAGGATAGAATGAAATTGAGAAGTCCTAGTATTTAAATAAGTCTATTTAATTTTAGTGAAACGTTCAAAGGAGTCATGAATAGGGACAACTTATCTGATGAGTTTTGGCTTGTAAACATATGATACTATTTATGTGAGTGCAGTGTGTGTGTGTGTATGTGTGTGTGTGTGTGTGAGAGAGAGAGAGAAAGAAGGAGAGAGAGAGAGAGAGAGAGACCTTTATTTCTGCAAAGAAACACAGTTAACCGTGGCTGCTTCTGGATAGTGGAAGAGACACATTTGAGAAGTAGTGAATTTTTTGTTTTGTTTTCTGCATCTTACTATTTGAAAATTTTATCTTGAGTGTGCATTGCTTTAATAATAATAAAAATGTTTGTTAATTTAAAGACATATATAAATATAATGTAATATTTGGAAGGATACTGTTCCAACACCCTTTATAGGTATTAGAGAGAAGCTTAGAGATCTTTTTAAATTTATGTAAATAATTTTAATGGCGAGAAATTCGCATGCTATGCCTGGTCATGGGGAGCGATGTCTAGACATTAGTCCAGGTTTTGGGTATTGTCAAGGCTACCATTCTAGTTAATACTAATAAAGACAGACACATCTTGTTCATAAGGTGAGTATTTTTGTTGCCAACTTATTGAGCTGCCATGTCAGCCACACAGTCACAAAATCCAAGTTCTTCCCCATTGAAAAAAGGAAACATATTAATCTTGAAAGGAGGTAATTGACTAATTTTAATGCTGGAGGATTAATAGATGTTGCCTTTATGTATTTCACCACGGTTACAATCTCAAAGGAAAGAATGAGCAGAGTAGAGACATTTGTTGAACTTACCTTGGCAGCAAAGAGCATTTTCGCTGGCAGTGATCATGTACTTAGCTGATAAAGGAAAAAATATGTGTGGGAGACCACATGTGAGTATTAGGAGCCATTATTTTCTTTGAAATCTTCTTGGCTCCAAAGAAACTGCTAATTGTCTTTCAAACTGCAACCCAAGCCAGTGAGACGATGCTTTCTCTGTAAGATATTTTAGGTTGGCAACAGATACAGATATAGATGTAGAAGCAGATAAGGATATTTTGCAATATTTAGGCACTTGATGCTAAATAAATAAAATACCCAAACAGTCCATTGGCTGGTATTTTTCACACCAGCTTCTTTAGTACCATGACACAATCATAATTTCTTTCAGGACATAAACAGTTTTGTATCTGCAACGGCATAATTCTAGATACAGCTTTAGGTTCCAGAAGAAATTTAAAGTTCAGCTCATTTACTCACACACTCCGCTGTAGGAGAATGTATTGTTTTCCCAGCTTTAAGGGATATCAGGTCTCTCAGTGACACCATCCCAAACCATTTTAGTCAGAAACAGGTGAAGCGGAGAATGTTATCAAATAGCCATCCTGGATGAATTTTATGAGCCATTGACAACCGTGACACAATCTAAAACTGTTTTACAAAACATTTACATTTCTCAAGAATGAGGAGCAGGAGTTCAGAAGGTTTCTTCTGGGAAATTTACTGAGAATCGGTCATGAACTTTCCATAATGTCAGGAGTCTGACCTCCAAATGTGGCACAGGCTGACATTCTGACAGTATTCTCACTTGCTGAGTCATGTGCAATGGAAAATAAACAAATAAAGGTAAAAAGTAATGACAACTAGCCCATCATGTGAAGTAAGACAAGATCATGTGCAAAATTGCTTTAGCCTTTGGTGTGCATGAACTCAAATAACGTATGGCCCCCTCTTCCCTTTTGAAGTCCAGGTTAGGCATTTAGCTAAATATAATCTCTTCTTTGTTCTAAAAAACAGGAGTCCCCAAACGTAGTGAAACTCTGTTTTTATAAGAATTCTCCTCAAAAATAAAACTCAAGACCAAGAATAGAATCAGCTCATGTTTGTGTCTTCAAAGGAAGAATGTCCTCAAGCAGAGACTTCTGCTGAGCCACGGGTGGGCTGAATGTTGAGATGAGGATGAAATATGAGGTTAAAATGCCACCAGCAAGGATAAGACCTGGGAAGGTGTGGAAAACCGAATTCTAAGGCAGCCTTCAAGGTTTCTGCCTCTCGTCACTTTGCACGTGGGCAGGACCTGTGAATCTGGTGAGGCATCACCTCCATGACTGAGTAGTTCAATGGCAAGGGTAAGGGGATAGTTTGATATAATTAAAGTCCTTGACCAATTGACTTTAAGTTCATTAAAAGGGAAACGATCCTGGGTGGGCCTGACCTAATCAGGAGATCTCTTTAAAAGACAGTCTAGCAGCCAGAGATCGAAAAAGCCAGAGAGATCTGAAACAGCAGAGAAGCTGGCCTTGCAGAAGCATATGCGGACAAGGCCAGAGGTAGGGTCTGATGGGCGAGCTGAGGGCCTTAGTCCTACAAGCAAGAAACTGAATTTTACCAGCAACCTGTAGGCTTGAACGTGGGCCCAAAAGCCCCTATCAGACCACAGCCCAGGCTGACATTCTGCTTTCACACTTGTAGGACCCTGGGGAGGGGACCGAGCAAAGCTATACCCAGACTCTTGACCAGTGAAAACTGTGAGATAATACATTTTTTATTATATAATGTATTAGTCCATTTTTGCATTGCTATAAAGAAACACCTGAGACAGGATAATTTATAAAGAAAAGAGGTTTAATTGGCTCACAATTCCACAAGCTATACAGGCAGCATGGTGTCAGCATCTGCTCAGTTTCTGGGGAAGCCTCAAGAAACTTACAACCATGGCAGAAGGCCAAAGGGGAGTAATTCATCTTACCTGGCAGGAATAATAGAGAGAGAGTGCAGGTGCTACACACTTTCAAACAACCAGATCTCATGATAACTCACTCACTATCACGAGAACAGCACCAAGGGGATGATGTTAGACCATTCATGAGAAATCCACCTCCAAGATCCAATCATCTCTCACTAGGCACCCCTCCAACATTGGGGATTACAATTCGACATGAAATCTGGGTGGGGACACAGATCCAAACTATATGGTATAATCTGCTAACGTAGTGATTTGTTACATGCACCAGAAAATAAATCCAGGGTGAATATGGGGCTGAGAAGAATTAAGAATATTTTGGAGGCAGGCAAATATTTGTTCAGTCTCAGGTTTAATTCCTTCCAGTTACCATCCCTTTACTAGCTGGAGCCATTACATTCTTTATGGGGAAATTAATCCATTTAGTCTACCCTTTTTTTAATCTTTTATAAATTTGCTTTATTTTTAGTGTGCAAAGATCTTTATGCCGTTGGACAAAATAGTCATTTCTTTATTAGTTTTTCAAACTCACTCTTGCAAAAAAAAAATAAACCAGTATCCATCAAGACACAGGAAAAAGGAATGCAGCGATTTAGGAATGCTGTACTTGCTTCTCTTCAACTTCAGCAGCAAAAGCAGGAAAGTTCTCAAAATATTCCTGACAATAGTTATGTTGTCTTAAGCAACAAGATGGTGGGGAGCATGGGGGCCTGAAGCACAGGACTTCACATTCTTCTCAAGGTGTTTTTTCTTCTCAGTTCAGGCATGATGTTTTTGGTGAAACCATGCCAGGTATGGGAGCATGCTCTTTACCCAATTGTGTACACAGGGTCATCCAAAAACAGTGATTTTGACTAGGTTCCTGGAGTCCACTGTGTCTACCATCAGCAGGGCCTGGCTCATCCACTCCATTTCTGGAATTATGGTTTGGCCAAAGATCTTGTCCATCACATATTCCTCCAGATAGAACACCCATTGAGCCTGCTCTTAACATTTGTACGACGCAATAAATTCTGGCCAATAAGATTTTGAAATGTGAACCCAGGTTTTCTGGTCTCCCCATTTTGGTCAAGCCACCCTGGACTCTCTGCCTCAGGCAGAGGCAGAAGAAGAGTCAATTCTGAGTTCTCAAATTTCAAACTGGGCTTTAAAAAACATATGGCAAGAGCAATAATGTGAGAACAAATATTTTGAATCACAAAATCTTGAGTTTTACTTTAGTGTAAAACCTTGAAATTTATATAATAAATAATAGATGTGAGACATATTTGATGATAGAAGAGCCAGGGTTTTTTTTGCCCTAGACAGGTTAACTATTCTGTGGTCTGGGAAGAAAGAGAATTCTGCTGGAAAGCAAGGAGCATTCTGGTTAAGTGCCTAAGAAAGTTCTTTGATCTACCCCCACTTTCAATAGGGTCTCAATTCAAAAGGAGCAGATATTAGGCCTCCCAAAAGGTTTAAGATCATGATGAGATCAGTTGTGCCTCAGTTCCTGGAAGGATATTTGAGGTAAGGAAATACCCTTCTCCTGTTGGAGAAGGAAAATATCTCACAGAGACTCTCTCATTCACAGTAGCAGTAGATCAGAACAAGCATGGGAGCTGGGGACAGGGGCTCATACCTGGAATCCCAGCACTTTGGGAGGCTGAAGCAGGAGGAGCACTTTAGCCCAGGAATTTGAGAGCTGCCTGGACAACATGGTGAAACCCTGTCTCTACAAAAAATACAAAAATTAGCTGGGCTTGGTGGTGCACATCTGTGGCCCAGCTACTCAGGAGGCTCAGGAGGGAGGATCACTTGCGTCTGGAAAGTCGAGAATGCAGTGAGCCATGATAGTGCCACTGCACTCCAGCCTGGACAACAGAGTGAAAAGTTGAAAAAAAAAACCAACCCATATAGAATACTATGCAGCCATTAAAAAGAACAAGCTTATGTCCTTTGGAAGAACATGCATGGAGCTCGGTATAGTTTGGCTGTGTCCACACCCAAAATCTCATCTTGATTTGTAATCCCCATATGTCAAGGGTGTGACCAGGTGGAGGTAACTGGATCATGGGAGCGGTTTCCCCCATGCTGTTCTCGTGATAAGGAGTGAGTCTCATGAGATATGATGGTTTTATAAGCATCTGGCATTTCCCCTGCTTGTACTCACTCCGTCCTTCTGCCCTATGAAAAAGGTGCCTGCTTCTTCTTTGCCTTCTGCCATGATTGTAAGTTTCCTGAGGCCTCTCCATTCATATGGAAATTTAAGTCAGTTAAACCCCTTTCCTTTTCATAAATTACCCAGTCTCAGGTATTTATTCATAGCAGTGTGAGAACAGACTAATACAGCGCTGGAGGCCATTATCCTTAGTAAACTAACACAGGAACAGAAAACCAGATACCACATGTCCTCACTTATAAGTGGGAGCTAAATGATGGGAACACATGGACACATAGAGGGGAACAACACACACTGGGGCCTACCAGAGGGGCGGAGGCTGACAGGAGGGAGAGGATTGGGAAAAATATTTAATGGGTACCAGGCTTAATACCTGGGTGATGAAATAATCTGTACAACCAACCTCCATGACACAACTCTACCTATGTAACAAACCTGCACATGTACCCCTGAACTTAAAATAAAAGTTACATATAAGAAAAAAAAGAAAAGAAAAAAGAATAAGCAAGAGGTCTGTGAGGGTGCAAAAGACATGAGAGACATCCTCAGGTTGCCTGGAGCTCTAGAATAATCCTGGAATTCTTCCAAAATTACTCATGCACAGAAAGAGAGGGGACAGATTGCATTCACACAAGGCCTTGCCGACTCTTTGTCACCAGGTGATCTTCAATGCCTCTTCCAGATCTAATATTCTATGATTATAATAGATACTTGATAGAGTACAGCTACTCTGTAAGAGATACCCTAAGCAAGTTCTAGGAGTGCAGCCAAAGTTAGGTGACTGGGGCAAAGAGCAGCTCATCCTCTTCAATCATATGGTATGTATCACCCTACTATGGCTCTTAGCTGTTTGCTCCTTGCCCTAAACACTCAGTGGAAATTTCGGACCATTTAGGTTGCCTTCTCTGCATGCCTTGTGTTTTATTTTGCTCTGTACTGTCATCAAATATATTGTGACACTTCTTAGTTGGCAGTTTGGGGCCTTCTATTCTTTCTTTCCATGCCCAGCCTCTTTCAGGAAATCCACAAATTCCCCATCCCTTTGGCTGGAGGCGAGCCACATAAAAACCTACAGGCCCGTGGTCCTTTCCTATTTTGATACAAATTATTAAACTGGGTCTTCTTTCAGTGGTGAAGTGGGATTAGCAGTCTGTGGCTGGGCAGTGAGAATGCACGTCGAGGCCAACTTGTTAAAACAGTGGCCCAAATCCCAAAAGAGACAATTGGCCTTTTGTGAAGCAATTTGCAAGTA
Organism: Nomascus leucogenys; assembly: GCF_006542625.1. NCBI lineage: Eukaryota > Metazoa > Chordata > Mammalia > Primates > Hylobatidae > Nomascus > Nomascus leucogenys. The sequence goes on from NC_044389.1 coordinate 106,571,128, forward strand.
TCACATTCCACCCTTAAAACTGACTATGTCCTGTTATTATGTGATTAGTAGAGTCAAAGGCAGCTGGCTGTACTTTTACCTAGCTCACATTATTTTAGGATTTTACAAAGCAGACTTTGCATGTGGTTCTGAAACAGGAAGAGTGTCCCAAGATCTATCAGTAACCAGCCCAGTGTGCTAGTACCACAGCGCTCTGCTAAAAAACTGTCACCACGGATATACAGTGGTCACCTACACCCTAGAATAAAGCTTACACAATGTACACTGATATTATGAATAATAAATATTAACTACACACTATAGTAAGTAAATATTAAAATGTGCAGAGTTACATATTTCCTGGTTACATTTTTCTTTGCAAGTACAGAATGAAATATTCCACCGTTTCAGACCACACTCAAGAGGCTAGGTTTTAACAAGACAGAGGCTTTAGAAAGGTGTTTTCGCAGGTTTGGGCAATGCAATGGGGATAAAAGGAAAAAAGTATGTATGCCTGGAGTCCCTCTTTACCTGTGAGTATTCTCTTGAGAACATCCTCAGAGTATGCATTTTCAAACTTTTATTTCCAGCCAGGCACAGTGGCATGAAGCTGTAGCCTTGGCTACTCAGGAGGCTGAGGCAGGAGGATGGCATGAATTTGAGTTCAGCCTGTGCAACACAATGAGACTCCATCTCTGAAAAACAAAAGTTCAACTAAGAAATAATTATTTACACATACACCAACCATCACGCTTAACTGCATAAGACCTCATGTTTTTCCAAGCCTCTTTAGTTCTTTTTCATACAGCTGTTAAGATCCTTTGAAATTCCATCTAGTAGGATGAAAATTTCCTTTACCTGTTTTTCAGCAACTTTAGGGCAACGACGTTGTACCTAGCATATCTTATTAAATGTATTGCTATGGAATGTCTAGAAAAATTCATTGTATATATTTCTTGCTCAGCAAATAGTTTTGAATGAGTGTGTTTTTACTCAAATCTAAACGAGAACTATTCCATGAGCTTTATTCTGGCAGTCAGTATTTCTCACTAAATATGTCTTTGGCCAGCTCCCACACTAAATGCCTCATGTCAAACACTGCTAGCCAATATACCAAGGAAGCTGAGCACAAATGTTCTCAGACAGTTATCCATAGGTTGGATCCATGCTAGGGCCTCCTCTGCCTTGTTCTGCATTTTCCACCAGTGGCCCCGTATCATCAAACGTAAGTAAAATGCAGAATTTGGGTAGCAAACGCCAGCAGCTTACCCTGCAGGGGGCACTGGCAGCTCTCACCACTGGGTAAACCACAGCCATTGCTACCACAGACTCCAAGGAGAAGGAGATAATGCTACTCCCTGCTCCCCCAGAATGAGCTACTGTTACACTGCCCTGGGATGAGGGATGTCACCCCCCCAACCCCACACATGCCCCTGACTTCAGAACTGTGGCTATTTCATGTGTACCTGCACTTCAGACCCTGGCGGCATACACACCTGTGCTCCAAACCTGGCTCTGTGGCTACTGCACAGGTGCCAGCAGCTCAAACAGTCAAAGAGTGCCACCTTTGCAATAAGGAAACCTGCAAGCTAGACCTGATATCAAGAAAGATTCCTTCAGACATGATATCCCCTGTGGAAGAAAAAGACCTCAGGGAGTACCTAGCAGCCTTTGCCATGGAAGATCCCTTACTGCTGCTGTGGATGCCCACAGCCTTGTTTGTTGAAAACCCTTGCAATCTTCACCAATGCTGATCTCAGCTGACAAAGATGCACAGGAAGTTTACCACAGGCCCTTCCCAGAGCTAGAACTGCCACACCTCACTCTGCTAGTGCCCTTGTACTCATCCTCAGGTGGACTTTTTCCAACAAAACCAATTCATAACACTTGGAAAGGTGCACTCAATCAAATATGCAAATATCAGTGCAAGGCTACAAGAAGGGAGAAATCAAGAAAATATGACATCGCCAGAAGAACACAACAATTTTCCAATGACCAGTTTCAAACAATGGGGATTTATGATTGCCAGACAAAGAATTCAAAATAAGTATTTTAAAGAAGCCCAGTAAGCTGTTAAGATAGACGGACAGATAAGTCACTGAAACCAGGAAAACAATACATGAACAAAATGAGAAGTTCAACAGAAAACTAGAATATAAAAAAAAATTCTTGAGCTGAAGAATATATTGGATGAAATAAAAAATGCAATAGAGAGCAGCAGATTTGATCAAGTAGAGGAAAGACCCTAAACTTGAAGATTTGCCATGTGAAGTTACCCAGTTAGAAGAGACAAAAAAAAAAAAAAAAACAGAATGAAAAAGAGTGAAGAGAGGCCACATGAATTATTGTATACCATAAAGCAAACAATATTTACATTTTGGGAGTTGAAGAAGGAAAAGAGAGAGAAAAGGGTCACAAATTTTGTTAAAGAAGTGATGGCTGAAAACTTCCCAAATCTGGATAGAGATATGGACCTCCAGGTTCTTGAAGCTCATAGGTCCCCATACAGACTCAACCCCAAGGGCTTTGGTAAGACACATTATAATTAAACTGTCAAAAATCATAGACAAAAAGAGAATTTTGAAGGCAGCAAGGGAAAAAAAAACTCATCTCATACAAGAGAACCCCCATGACACAGTGAATTTCCCAGTAGAAAACTTGTAAACCAGGAGAGAGTAGGATAATATATTCAAACTACTGAAAGGAAAGAAACTGCCAACGAAAATACTTTGCTCAGCAAAACTGTCCTTCAGAATTGAAGGAGAGGAAAAACTTCCCCAGACAAACAAAAGCTAATGAAGTTCACTATCATTAGACTTGCCTTACAATAAATGATAAAGGAAGTTCAGTTTCAAGCTGAAATAAAAGGATGTTCCACTAGTAACACAAAAATATATAAAAGTATAAAACTCATGGGTAAAGGAAAGTATAGAGTCAAGTTCAGGATATTCTAATATGTGTTGATAATGTGTATATCACTTACATCTAGGTTAAAGGTTAAAGTACAAAAGTATGCAAAGTATCTGTAGCTACAATAATTTCTTAATGAATACATAATATACCATAAAAAGATGTACACTGTGACATCAAAGACATAATCTGAGTCAGGGGGAAGTAAAAGGGTAGAGTTTTTGTACATGATCAAAGTTGAGTTATCAGTTTAAAATAGACTGTTATAACTAGAAGAGGTTTTAAGTAGGCCTTATGGTAATCAAAAGGCTGAAACCTGCAGTAGATACATAAAAGATAAAAGAAAGGAATCAAAGTATACAACAGTGAATAATCAATTCACAAAGAAAAACAGCCAGATAGGAGAAGGGGAACAAAATAACTCCAAGACAGCCAGAAAACAATTAACAAGATGGCAATAGTAAGATCCTACCTATTAATAATTACTTTAAATGTAAATTATCAAATCTCTAATCAAAAGGCATAGAATGACCTAATAGACAGTATTTTTTTAGGCCTTGTGTGGTGGCTCATGCCTGTAATCCCAGCACTTTGGGAGGCCAAGGTGGGTGGATCACTTGAGGTCAGGAGTTCAAGACCAGCCTGGCCAACATGGTGAAACACCTACTCTACCAAAAATATAAAAAATTAGACGAGTGTGGTGGCCCATGCCTGTAATCCCAGCTACTCAGGAGGCTGAGGCAGGAGAATTGCATGAACCTGTGAGGCAGAGGTTGCTGTGTGCTGAGAGACTCTCTGTCTCTCTCTCTCTCTCTCTCTCTATATATATATATATATATACACACACACACAAAATATGCAAATATCAATGCAATATATATATTTTATTATTATTTTTTAAAGCCCAACTCTGTGCTGCCTACAAGGGACTTGCTTCAGCTTTAAGGATACACATAGGCTAAAAATAAAACTGTGGAATAAGGAATTCTATGCAAATGGAAACCAGAGAGAGTTGGGATAACTGCACTTATATCAGACACAATAGACTTTAAGTCAGAAACCATAACAAGAAAAAAAAGGTCATTATATTAAGATAAAGGGGTCAATTTATCTGGAGGATATAATAATCATATATGCACCCAAAACCAGAGGACCTAAATATATTAACCAAATATTAATAGACATGAAGGCAAAAACAGACAACAATGCAATAATAGTAGGGGGCTTCAATATCTCACTTTTGGTAATAGATAGATCATCCAAAGAGATAATCAATAAAGAAATATTAAACCTGAACTACGCTTTAAGCCAAATGGACTTAATAGACATACAGAGAACATTCCGTCCTACAGCAACAGAATACATATTCTTCTTAACCACACATTGAACATTCTCTAGTGTAGATCATATGTTAAGTCACAAAATGAGTCTTAACAAATTTAAGAAAATTGAAATTATATCAAATATTTTTTACCCCAATAGTATGACACTAGAAATTAATAATAAGAGGAAAAACAGAAAAATCACAAATAGCATAACTTAAGCAACACTTTCCTGAACAACCAATGGGTCAAAAAATAAATTAAAAGAGAAATTACAAAATGTCATAAGACAAAAATGGAAACACAACATACCAAAACATGAATCCAGCTAATCAGCTCTAAGAGAAAAGTTTGTAAAATAAATGCCTACAATAGGAAAAAATTATATCAAATAAACAACCCAACTCTGCACCTTTAGGAACTAGTAAAAGAAGAAAAACTTAAGCCCAACATTAGCAGATAAAGAAAGTAACAAATATCAGAACAGAAATAAATAAAATAGAGATGAGAAAATCAATAATGAAGATCAACAAAACTATGAGTTGATTTTTTTTAAAAAATAAAATTGCTAAACCTTTAGCTAGACTAAGAAAAAAAGAGAAAAGACTGGCTGGTTACAATGGCTCAGGTTTATCATTCCAGTTCTTTGGGAGGCTGAGGTTGGAGGATAGCTTGAGGCCAGAAGTTTGAGACTAGCCTGGGCAACATAGCGACATCTTGTCTCTACAAAAATAATGTTAAAACTAACCAGGTATGGTGGTATGTGACTGTAGTCCCAGCTACTTGGGAGGCTGAGGCAGGAGAATTGCTTGAGCCCAGGAGTTCAAGGTTGCAGTGAGCCGTGATTGTGTCACTGCATTTCAGCCTGGGTGACAGAGCATGACCCTGTCTCTCACACACAAACACACACATACACACACACACACACACACACACACGACAAACATATATAAGTGAAAGAGACATTACAACTGATATCACAGAAATGTGAAGAATCATAATAAGCTACTATGAACAATTGTACCTCAACAAATTAGATGACCTGGAAGAAATGTATAAATTCCTAGACACGTACAAGCTAACAAGATTGAATCATGAAGAAATAGAAAATCTGAATAGACCTATAACTAGGAAGAAGATTGAAACAGTCATTAAAAATCTTCCAAAAACAACAACAAAAAGCCCAGAACCAGATGACTTCACTGATGAATTCTACCAAGCATTTAAAAAAAGAACTAACACCAATCCTTCTCAAACTCTTCCGAAAAGTTAGAGAACACTTCCAAACTCATTTTACAAGGCCAGCGTTACCCTAATACCAAAGCAGACAAGGACACTACAAGAAAAGAAAACTACTGACCAATATCCTTGATGAACATAGATGCAAAAAAAATCTCAACAAAACATAAGCAAACTGAATTCAACAGTACATAAAAAGATTATACAACATGATCAAGTAGCATTTATCCTTAGGATAAAAGGATGGTTCAACATAAGTAAATTAATAAATGTGATACGGCACATTAACAGAATGAAGGATAAAAATCATATAATCATCTCAATAAATGCAGATGAAGCATTTGACAGAACTTGACCTTGTTTCATGATAAAAACTCTCAATAAATTTTGTATAGAAAGAATGTACCTCAATATAATAAAGGTTGTGTATGAGAACATCATACTCAACAGTAGAAGCTGGAAGCTTTTCCTTAAGGTCAAGAACAAGACAAGGTTGCCCATGCTTACCACTTCCACTTAACATAGTACTGGATGTTCTGGCCAGAACAATTAGGTAAGAAAAAAAATAACAGACATTCAAATTAGAAAGAAGAAGTAGAATGATATGAAACCGGGTATCTGAGTTTGAATCCAATCCCAGCCACTTATTAACTTTAGGACAAGTCACTAAATGCTCTTCTATTTTCTCATTTGTAATATGAACATAATCAACATAATCAGACTTATTTCACAGTATGGTTGTAAGTATTCAATGAAATAATGTAGATAAAGCATTTAGCATCATGGCTGGTATCACACTAAACACTCAATAGTCACTTGATTATTTCAGCATAGTTAGTAGCCTTTCCCATTTGTATTTTTTCCTCTTCACTCTATTATAATAAAAATTACTGTTTACAAGTTGTTTTTTATCCTTTCTTTTTTGAAAAAAAAGAAAGTTAATTTTTTCTCATTTTTAAAAATTTCCCTTTCTCAACACTATCCCCATATTTTCCTAGTCCAATCAATTAAAAAAATAAAAAGACAATGCTAATAATATTTTTCAAATAAACCTATATTTCATTTATTTAAAATTCTAGTTTATAATTTTATGCTCACAGACAGTAATTTCAGTCACCATTTATTGAATATTTGCTATCAACCAATCATCATGCTAAATAGTATGCATAAAATAACTCATTTCATTCTTCCAATGACTTATCTGGGAAATTGCTGTATTTGTTTCAGTGATAAAACTGAGACTTAAATATCTTAATCACCTGATCAGAGTTACTCAAGTAAAGTAGAATTCAACCCCAAATTTGGCAGACTCCAAAGCCTTCAAGGTAATCATTCTGTATGCCTCCCTGCCTCGCAAACATTCTCCCCAGTGCAAGCTAGATCTTTTCAAAGCCTAAAACGGATCATATCACCCTGCTAATTCAAGACTTGTAAAGCCCATCATGGTAATCATACAACCCAAACTCCTGATCGTAGATTACCATGAACTGGCCCCTACTTATACCTCGAACCTCATCTTCTGCTGTGTTTTCTCGTCTTTTATGAGGCTTGCTTGCTTGCTGCTGAATAAGCAAGCCTATTTTTTCTTCAGATCATGGCACTAGCTAGCTCTTCTCTCTACTTGAGAGACCTGCCCAGTAATCTTTACAAGACTATTTCCTTTTCATTATTCGGGTCCTAATTTGTATATCTCTTTCTCAGAAAGTTCTTCCTTGACCTCCTAATCTAATTATTATAGTCACCATCATTTTACCCTATTTACATCTCTTAGGAGCCTATGTTACTATCTGATATTTTTTCTAACTTCAGTATTATTTTTCTCTCCCAATACGATGAAAATCCCAGGATTTCAGGGAATGTATCTGCCCTGGTCAATACTTTAGCTATAGTGCCTAGAACAGGGCCTGCTATATGATAAGTACTCAATAAATATTTGTTGAATTAAGGAATACATCTGTGACTGTTATAGTTGTTTCTACAAAAAATGTTGAAAATACTTATTTTTTGTAAGAGTTGATGTGGCATTAATGTGGAAGTGAGATCCATGACTTACTATTTCATTTTATAAATGTTGTAAGGCGAAAAAAAAAAAGATTATGTTTGCACTTTAAGTATCATTTTAATTACAAATATTTTTAAAGCAAGAAAAATGAGATCCTTTGATGCTGAGCCGTGACATAAAAACATAGTGCTTTTCAGAAAGAAAAAAAGTCATCCATCTTGGATGGAGCTCAAAGCACAGTCAGACCGAATGCGACAGAATTTGGAGGACCAGATGTGGGAAGCCCGGCTGGGTCCGGACAGGAAGAAGCGCATCTCGTTCTCACTAGCATTTGACGTCTGGAACTTAGTCATGGGGACTCACCTGACACAAGGGACGCTGGGAAACGTATTCTAGTCGCCCAGCCATGTGCCTGGTACTTCCATGACAAATGGAAGAAAGGTAAACATGGACTTTGGCAAACAACTGTAGTCCCCTCCCCAACGCCAGCTACTGCACTTAGTGTATCTTACTCTTAAGAGCCTTAAGAAGATGGAAGTAAATAGAAAATATTTTTCAATGTTACATAATAAAATAGACTGTGCATGACAAATCTATTTCATTAACCTACCAGAAATTGTAATTTTATAGAATTAGGGTTACATAGAGAACCAAAAATAAATGATCTTAGAAGTAATATCATCAGATTGAATTTATTTCATTAGACCTCAGTTATGAAAAACTGCAATGTTTCTTCCAAACCAATAGCAATGATGTAAAATTTAGAGAGAAAAAATGTGACCTTCTAAACTCTACTTCTTTCATTCATTCAATGCAGATTTTACCCTCCACCAGTCATACCAGCTCACTAAATTTAATGATCCTAAGAAAGGATTCAACTTCTTTGATTGCTATAACTTCCAAATTCAGGCCACCTTCATCAAATACACAAAATGTTATGTGCTCAGAGAAATCATGCTGCCACTTTCCTAAGAATGTACATCAATTCTGTTTTCCAGATAAGCACTATAAGAACTTAACGGAAAAGAGCGTTTTTTCAATGACAATGCATGACAGAAGCCAAAGGTTTTAAAGCAAACATACAAATTTGTCATCTAATAGTCCATCAACCAGCCCTTGTCACACCGATAAACCTTTTATCTCGCTTTCCCAGATTTTAATCAGCAGCCTGGTTTGCCTGTTTCTTGTGTCACTGCGGCAACCAACCTAATGGGGATTCTTTATGCCCTGAGAAATCAACTCATTTGGGTCTAAATGAAACATTTCACTGTCTTGTTTTATCTCCTGCTCCATTCACATTAACATAATAGCTTTTAATTGGATTGTATTTGTGATTGGAGTCAGCAAAGGTGGCGTTCTCTCAGAGGAAATTGACTGCAAGGCAAGCTGCTGAGCCTCCATCTGGGAGAATTTTTTGAGCTATTGGCCACGGGGCAAGATGGCTTCAGGAACTGTTGCCTCAAGAGGCACCAGATAACTCATTTTTCCTACGTAATGGAAGTCCAAGAAATTTATCATAAAGGCTTAGAGATTCAACTATCTGAACTAGTGTATTGGTATTCCAATGTATATTCTCAAAAATACGGCACTTACGAAAGGACACGAAAAACATAGGTAAATAGTTGTAAAATTTAAGAGACAGAGGGAGGGAACACCCCTAGACCTGATACACACCACAGATCCATAGATAAAAAGACTGCTGTGTATGATTACATAGAAATACAATACATTTACATACCAAAAGGAATATAAATGAAATAACAACAAACTAAGGCAATATATTTGTAATTTGTTTCACAGCCAAAGGGTTATTATTCTTAATATATAAAGAGGTCTAACAAATTAATACAAGAAACTGAAATAATACATATAGACATGTAATATAAAAAGAAATTTACTGAAGAGGTACAAATGTCCAATAAGCACATGAAAAAAAATCCTCTTCAAGATTGGAAGATATTTAGACTAAGATAGCATTTCTTATTTTTCAAAACAAAAAAGATAAACAAGTTTTATAATTTTTCCAGAGAACAAAGTAAGCATACTTTTCAACATTCAATCTACTTTTCAAAATTATCTCTAGCAATGAGGCAAGAAAAAGAAATGAAAGGCAAGCAGATTGGAATGGAAGAAGTAAGACTATCTCTATTTGCATATGACATAATTGTGTATATAGAAAATTCTAAGGAATCCACCAAAAACTTTTAGAATGAAAAAACGAGTGGAGCAAGGTCATAGAATACAAAATCAACATATGAACATCTAATACGTTTCTATAAACTGGCAATGAACAATCTGCAAATGGAATTAAGGAAACAATTCAATTTATAATAGCATCAAAAAGAATAAAATATTTAGGAATAAATTTAACAAAAGAACAGCAAAATGTGTACATTGAAAAAAACCCCAAAAGAAGCCAGGCACCGTGGCTCATGCCTGTAATCCCAGCACTTTGGGAGGCCGAGGTGGGCGGATCACGAGGTCAGGAGATCGAGACCATCCTGGCTAACACGGTGAAACCCCGTCTCTACTAAAAATACAAAAATTAGCCAGGCGTGATGGAGTCCCAGCTACTTGGGAGGCTGAGGCAGGAGAACGGTGTGAACACGGGAGGTGGAGGTTGCAGTGAGCCGAGATTGCGACACTGCACTCCAGCCTGGGCAGCAGAGTGAGACTCCGTCAAAAAAAAAAAAAAAATTCCTAAAAGAAATTAAAGAGGACCTAAATAAATGAAAAGACATCCTGTGCTTATAGATTGGAAGATGTCATATTGTTGAGATGACAATACTCCCCAAATTGATCTGGAGATTCAACACAATCACTATCAAAATTCACGTTACCTTTTTTACAGGAATTGAGAAGTTGATTCTAAAACATGTATGGAAATTTGAGACCCAGAGTAGCAAAGCAAAACAAAATGAATATCTTAACAAGGAACAAACTTGGGGAAGTCACACTTCCCTACTTCAAAACTTAGTACAAAGCTACAGTAACCAAGATACTGTAGTACTGGCATAAAGATAGACATATAGGTCAATAGAATAGAATTGAGAGGCCAGAAATAAATCCTTACATGGACAACTGGTTTTTGAAAAGGGAGTACCCAAGGGACAGGTTTGTGTCCCATTTTTAAATAATTATTTCTACCTTTTTTCCAGATGCCAATACAAAATTCTCGTCACTTTTATCCAAATAACAACAAAAGTCAATCATGGAAATTAACTCATTTATATAGGTGCCTTTCAATCCACCGACCTCATCATTACATCAGACACACTCAGAATAATCCCCGTATATAATCAGAAAAAGAAAAATTAGGAATATCTTAATTAATTCCTGTCCCACCAAGAGATGAAAAGCCAGCTGGAAGTGGTGGCTCATGCCTATAATTCCAGTGCTTTGGGAGGCCAACACAAGAGGATGACTTGAGCCCAGGAGTTCCAGACCAGCCTGGGCAACATGGTGAGACCCTGTCTCTACAATAAATGAAAAAATTAGGCGTGGTGGTGTACACCTGCAGCCCAGCTACTAGGGAGGCTGAGGCAGGAGGATCACCTGATCCCAGTAGGTTGAGGCTGCAGTGAGCTGTGATCACACCACTGGACTCCAGCTTAAGTGAAAGAACGGTACCCTGTCTCAAACAAACAAACAAAGATGAAAAGCCAACAGTGTAACCAAATTTAGAAGTGAAATAGTTTTCAAAAGTAACTATGACACTTAAATTCAATGCTTTATTTCTACATATACTGAATGTATTTGCTTTTGTATTTAACTCAGTTGTAATTTCTGGATCTCATATGTGTCAGATGCTATACTAGACACTAGGAATGTAAAAAGGAACACTATTTACTCCACATGCCCAGTAGGCTCACATGAAACCGCATAGCACACAGTCCATTCCTTTAAGGAATTCACAGTTCTATATAAAAGTGAATGAACAGATAGGGAAAAAAGGAAGGAAGGAAGGAAGAGAAAGATGAAGGTATATCTAGATTTGTGTAAATAAGCATAATTAAATTGTATAGATGGAATATAAACAGCTTTGCAGGATTTGGTCAGTTTTATGGAGTTTGAACCTAATCCCATGGGCAATGGTAGGTCTCACACCTAGAAAAGACAATTTCCCTTTGACCTGATCTATGGTCCCAGAGAAAATAAATACCACTGAATGGATGTCACTACAAGTGCAAGTGACATTATTCTACTCTGTAAAAAATAATAGCAGCTATTAGAAAGATTTTTTCCCCAAGCTTTATTTGCAGTTATAAACTAAACAGATACTTGTAGAAAATGGCCACTTAAAATGTTAATTTCATGAATGTTTGCAATAATCAAAGCTAAAAGGATTAATGAGTCTAAGAGAAAGATGATTGGAAAGAATGGCAAACTAATTCAATGTTTTTAAAAGGATGAAAAAATCGTCTCTTTTTACAAAATAAAAATAATAACAAAGTCCATGAATTTAAAAGACATGTGTTTATTATGTTTCACAAAAGAAATACAAAGTTAGAGTGAAGGGTGGAAGGAAAGTGGGGGTTGAAAAATTACCTGATGGGTACGATGTTCAATGTTTGGGTGATGGGTACAGGAGAAGCTCAATCCCCACCATCACGCATGTAATACCCCTGTAACAAACAAGCACAGGTACCCCCGAATCTAAAATTTGAAAGTAAAGGTATTAATTTAAAAAAAAAATAAAAAATTAGAAAGTATTGAGAAAAATGCAAATGCTAAAAAAAAAAGTTAGAAAGAATATTATAAAAAGGTGAGAGCCAGCCTCTTAGTCAATGTCTCTGAGCCAAAGCTGAATGGAAGCTGTTCTGGGTCTCCTGGACTCGGGGCTCCTCTCTTTCTGCTTTCTCACAGTAGGCTGTGCAGGTGTCCCTTTTGACAAGTGTGTGAGAAAATATTTGTGATATTTCCAAAGAATGTCATTTTTTTACCTTTGATTTTAGGTTCGGGGGTACGTGTGAAGGTTTGTCACATAGGTAAACTCGTGTCACGCGGGTTTGTTGTACAGATTATTTCATCAGCCAGGTATTAAGCCTGGTACCCATTAGTTATCTTGTCTGCTCCTCTCTCTCCTCCCACTCTCCACCCTCAAGCAGACCCCATGTCTGTCGTTTCTTTCTTTGTGTTCATGAGTTCTCATGATTTAGCTCCCATTCACAAGTGACAATGTGTGATATTTGGTTTTCTGTTCCTGTGTTAGTTTTCTAAGGATAATGGCTTACAGCTCCATTCATGTTCCTACAAAAGACATGATCTCATTCTTTTTTATGGCTGCCATTATTATTATTATTTATTTATTGAGATGGAGTCTTGCTCTGTCACCCACGCTGGAGTGCAGTGGGCTGTCTTGGCTCACTGCAACCTCCGCCTCCCAGGCTCAAGCAATTCTCCTGCCTCAGCCTCCTGAATAACTGGGATTGCAGGCACCTGCCACCGTGCCCAGCTAATTTTTGTATTTTTAGTAGCAAAGGGGTCTCACCATCTTGGCCAGGCTGGCCTTGAACTCCTGACCTCGTGATCCACCCGCCTCGGCCTCCCAAAGTGCTGGGATTATAGGTGTGAGCCATTGCGCCTGGCTGGCTGCCATTATTAAAAAGTCAAAAAATAACATGCTGGAGAAGTTGCAGAGAAAAGGGAACACTGTTGGTGGGAGTGTAAATTAGTTCAATCATTGTGGAAAGCAGTATGGCAACTCCTCAAAGAGCTAAAAGCAGAACTACCATTTGGCCCAGTGATCCCATTACTGAGTATATGCCCAGAGGAATATAAATCATTCTACCATAAAGACACATGTACATGAATGTTCATTGCACCATTATAACATCATTTAAAGTTTATTTTTAGCAGAGTTAAGCCTCTCTAAACATTCATTGCAAATTGACATGCTCCCCAATAAGTACCTTTTGTGATGCCCAGGTCCTCTGATCATACGTGCTGAATTTACACTAGTCTTTTTGATAAGTATTGTGCAGGCAGGCTCAATAGCTATAGCAGTCATTATGATGTTATTGTACAATATCCACCTGTTCCTAACTTATCATCCATCATGAGCCACCAACAAACTGTAACCTAACCTCCTCTCTGAGCAAATTCATTTAGTTCAAAATCTATAAAAATGGTGGCAGAAGATGGGATTTTCTTACTATTCTAAAAAAGACATCTCGTTTTCTAAAAATGTAATGATTGTCACCAAAGGACTGAGAATGTGTTTTCAGACACCTGCAACCCAAGGGCCTGTTTATATTGATTAAAGATAATCAATTAAAGGTGAGAGAGATAATCATAATTGTCACCATCTTTTTGAGTGTCCATTATATACGTGACACCAAGGTAAGCACTTCATGCACATTTGCAGTACATTTTGTTTGCTCCTTAAAACAACTCTTTAAGGAGTCATTATGTCCTAGCTTCATTTTGCAGAACAGGCAGCAGGCTTGGAGCATTAGCTGACTTGCTGAAGTTTGCACAGATAAGTGGCAGAGAGGAAATTCAAACATAGCCCACCATCTACCACCAAACAGGTTTTTGGAGAATTCAGGTTAATTCCACGTCATTAATAAGAGTTGTTTTATGGGTTTTTTTTTTTTGTTTGTTGTTTGTTTATTGGTGTCAGACTTTTGCCCGTCTTGGCCTCAATGTTACCATCTGGGAAATAGGTGAAGGAGAGGAAACACAACATGGAATTCCTCCCAGTGGGACCCGGGGAGCTGCAGAATTCGAATCACCATGTAACTGCTACGTGGTGGTATGCACCATACTGCAACAATTTTCCCTGTTTTTGTTTGTTTGTTTGTTTTACTTTTTGATATCCTAATTCAAAATTCTGGAGAATTTTAAATTTGGTCATAAACAGAAAGATTATAGGCAGTGTCTATGCGTACAAGGCTCAATAAGACGATACAAAAATTTGTTCTAATTTTATTTGAACATCTGTGAAATGGCCCTAGGAGTGATCCTGCACAGTGCCTATTACCACTGCTGTTTTAAGAAGACCTTTGATAACTAAGTCTGCAAATATAAAAAAGGACTCTGATCAATTTAGGAAACGTGTCTTCTCCCAAGTTTTCTGAGTTCTACCTCCTAAAGCTGTTTCCTTTTCCACCTGATAGTGTAGCAAAAGTTTTAAGATGGGTTTAAGTGTCCTATAACTTTGAGGTTTTATCTTTCTCTACAGATTTCTCCTTCAGGAAAATAGTCTTTTGTGAACAACAGCACACCTACCTATTTAAAAAATAGGCTAAATGTTTCCTCCTGCCATTCTGCACTCCCTTCCCTTAGGCAAAAATTGTTCCCAAATGCAATGTACTCTCTATTCCTAATAAACTTGCTTTTGCCTTTGTGACGCTACTTTTATAGAAGAAAGGGGAAGAAAAGAAGTGGGATAGGGGAAGTACAGATATTGCTGAAAGGTAAATGCCACCCCTACTGCTGCATCTCAAATATTCGCTTGGGTTTTTCTCTAGTGAATGTTCAGCGCTACCCCTCAGCTCTCAAAATCTAGAGGTCTTTGCAGTGATTCTAACACATGAAAATTGGACATATATGTGTGGATTCTGTACATCCACAAATTTTCCACTGGAGAAAAATTACTTGAAACTAATAGGAAAAAAGAAGCCTGTTGAAACTTCCTTTCTTGTTCAAGCTTTTCATTATTGCTATAAAGCAAAATAGAGAAATGTAAAATCTAAGATTTGACCTCAAAATCTTTATTATCATATGCATTCTAACTTTAAAGAACACACGTTTTTAGATACATTGGCTGTTTTTCCTTTCTTTTGACCATTACTAAGAGTTTTAAGGAGTTCAAGAGGAGAGAATTTTTTTAATCAATTCAGATAATTTTTTTCAAACAAGATAAAATTGAGTTCATTTTTGTCTTTAGATACTTTTGCCATTTTTATACCCTTTGTTTTTTATCCTTTTGGTGCTGAAGATTTTTTATCCTTTTCTGAAAATTAGTCTTTTTTATGATTAAAAAGCAAGTTGGAAGTTCTTTGAACTTTCACTTGTTTTATTTTGTCAAAAAGCCTTTTCACCTCCCAACATCACTGATAAATCAGTGGGTCCAGAAGTATTGTAGCTCCTTCCCCCATGAGACTATGTGGGTTTCTAGGCTGTAAGTTTGGTTTCTATGATTGGGATAGAATAAAAGTCTGAGAGGGACGTAGGCTAAGGGAGCTTTAAAGTTGACCTAGTTCTTGAACAGTAGTGTGCTTTGACAGCGCATGCAAAGAGTGGAAAACAGGGTTCTCATGACTAATCAAACTTTGCCAAAGTCTCATCAAAACAGATCTTGGTAAACAGGTCTTAGCAATGAATCGTATGCGATTACAAAACCAGTATGCACATATTACCAACGGTTTAAGAAAAACACCAGGAGAAATGCAACAAGATGTTTTCTCCCAGTGAAAGGGTCATCTCAGTCTGAATCCCATGTTGTTCCCATGTAGGAACTTTGATTCAAGGAGTGCGTTCAGAGATCCTTTGAGAACTCAGTTGACAGCATTAACTATTCTTGTCTTCCCATTTTTCTGGCTACAGATTAGTACTGAGACACCTAAAAGTATCCTAGATTTGTCTGTCATGGTAATGGTGCACATCCCAGAGGTAAGAATGTAAATACCAGAAAATACACTGTCCTCTTCCCATTTCCAAATCATTTGTTTCTGACAAGGCCATAAACACCATCCTGCAGGTCACGTTTTCATTATATTGAGTGAAGCAGTCATCTCCAAAATGATGTCTATGCCCTTCCAGACAGCCACTAGGTTATAAAACCTATTGAGCACTTGATGTATGCCAGACTCTGTGCCAAGCACTTTGCATACATTTTCTCATTTGAGCCTTAAAACAATCACCAGAGGGAGGTATCATTAGCCCCACTGACAGATGAGAAAACTAAGGGTTAAGTTACTCACATGAAGTCACAGAGCCATTGTTAGTCATATGGAAGGACTCTAAAACCTGTGCTCTCAATCACTACAATGTCCAGTCTTCAGTGATTCTACGGTCTAGCTGAAGATATAAAATATTGCCACATGAAATACTGGCAAAATAATAATAATAATAATAAAACACCAAAAATCCAAACACATATAAAGATTCTTTTGTTCCTTTTCTTATACTATCTTTTTAAATAGCATAAGTAAATAATAAATTGGAAAGGAAGTATAGAGTGACCTTTACTAAGAGTTTTAAGGAGTTCAAGAGAAGAAATTTAAACAAATTATTTAAGAAAAATTTTTAAAAAGAAGATAAAATTGATTTGATTTTTGCCTGGCAGGTAGCATTTGAAGATCAGAAGGGTTTCCAGTATTGTAGGAGGATTTTGAGACCATCTTCATAATATACAATGTAAATACTTCTGTTTATTAAAAAGCTTCAGGAAAAATAAACCATTCTTTTCATGGGTGCTAATATTAAGTAGGAAATCAGGTTTCTATAGGGAACCTTATTTTAAAGTTCATAAGCTTTGACCAGGTAATTCCATTTCTAGAAATATTTACCAAGGAACTGGAAGACATTCAGAAGAAAGTAATTATTTATTTATTCAAAACCTTTTGATTGAGTACTCACCATATCTGTACTGCAAAGTGTGCTAGACCCTGTGACACAGCAGTGAGCAAGACTAGGACATTCCTCCCAGACTTTCTGAGGGTGTTATTTATAATAATGAAAAATTGGTTTCCAGTGAAATGTTCAACAACGCAGGGATGTTTAAATAAACTGTATTATGGCCATAGAACTTAATACTAAGGATCCATGAAAAATCACATTCTCAAATATATTTAATAGCACTGGAAGATATCCACAGTAATGTACAGGAAAAAAAAAAAAAGAAAAAAATTTGCCTCTGGGACTGTGTAGCTTTTCAAGTCAAATTTTGGGGCTTTTCTAATTGCAATGTGAATAAAAATCTGAGAAGGATACAAGCAAAGTAGTTTTCTTAGAGTTGCTTGTATTATGATCCCAATTTAAAAAATATTTATATGAGTATTCCAATATTAAAGTATGTATTTATATCTATACTTAAATGAATGTGGTTATTTCCTAATGGCAGCATTGTGTCCAACTTTTATTTTCTTTTTTATATGTCTTTATGTTTTCTAAAATGAGCATGTTTGACTTTTATAATCAGGAAAAAATATTTTGAAATAAAATAAGAACAAGAATTAAGGCAATCTCCTCCATATATTTTACTGTCCTTCTTTCAAATAGTATCAGGAAAAAAAAAAATAATTGTGATATTTCCTTACACTGGAGAGCTCTCCCAAGAGGATCCGTGTTTTTAGTTCCTGTTTGTGGAAGTAAAGCCCGTACTATAAAAATAAGGCAGAATCCTTTTAAATGATAAGATTCAGTTAATTCCATGTCTCGTTCAGTTGGTCTTATATCCGGGAACTGGAAGCACAGGTTTTGTCTCTAAGATAACCTGCAATGAATCAGACCATTCAGTTTTTTTCTTTTTTCTTTCTTTTTTTTTTTTTTTTTTTGAGACAGAGTGTCACTCTGTCACCCAGTCTGGAGTGCACTGGCACGGTCTCAGCTCACTGTAACCTCTGCCTCCCAGATTCAAGTGATTCTCCTGCCTCAGCCTCCCAATTAGCTGGGAATACAGGTGCCTGCCACCGTGTCCAGCTGGGTTTTTTTTTTTTTTTTTTTTTGTATTTTTAGTAGAGACGGGGTTTCACTATGTTGGCCAGGCTAGTCTTGAACTCCTCACCTCGTGATCCACCCACCTCGGCCTCCCATAGTGCTGGGATTACAGGCATGAGTCACTACACTCAGCCGGACCATCCAGCTTTTATGGCTCCATGTCCATCATGTCTGGGCAGTTCCAGCTTGAGACAAACAGCCCTTCAGTGAATTTATAAGGTAGATTGCAAGAGCCTTGCAAAGTTCAGAAAACCACAAGTCACATAAAAAATAGGGCTGAGAAAGTAGTCTAGGCTTTCGAAACCCTCTCCTTAAAAACAAAGTGACTAATACCTAAGATATTTCTATAAACACACTCAACACATAGTAGGCATTTAATACACATTAGTTTCCATTCCTCTTTCTTATTTATTTAAATCCTATCCGAAAACAACAGGTATTCATAAACTTTTATAGCTGAGTCAAACTGTCAGAAAAATGGAAAGAATGTTTGCATTGCCATTGTGATAATGTTGTTGGGGAAAGTTTGTTTCGTGAAAGGTTGGGGGTTTGTTTTCTTCTAATGACCTAATAGTCAACACAGTAGAAGTGTATTACATGAAACTAGACTAGAAATACATTACATGAGACTTGGAAAAGACAAGTAACTCATAAGAGTTAGAATTTATCATTGGCCAGTGGAATTTTTTTTACAATAAAATGAGAAAACCCGAGCCGAGGATCCATTTGTGGAAAATACATGATGTGAATAATCCGAATACTGCTTTTAAATTAGGGTTAGAATTCCTGCTCCAAAGGAACTTCATTATGCCTGGTTCTCCTTTTCATATTCAAATTTTGGAGCCAGGATTGAAATCCTGGATTTTTCAGGTGTCTGCATTTTAAAAGATTTTGTTTATGTTAAGGCTGGTCACTTTAATAGGTATGTTTTAAGGAAAACATTACCTTTGTGTGACCTTTGGGATTTGAAGGTGAAAATTCAGTCACTGGAAAAAAGTCATCCTCGTTGTTACGGGTGAAGTCTCTAACATTAAAGATACTTGTGTCTCATCCTGTGAATGTTTTCATACAGAAATTAAAAAAAAAGTTCAATCACAGCTGGGACAAAGTCAGTTCTGATGGATCAAGATTATTAACTAGAAAAACATAGCATGGTCAAAAATAAGCATGTTAAAATAAATAGTAGCATTTTATGAAAGCAGCAAAACATTTTCAGTGATCCTTAAGAAAGCAGGCTTCAATCCCCCAACCCCTCCCAAGTCTTAATTTGTTATTATAAGCTAAGCACTTTGCCTCCAAAAGGAAGAATAAAATTGTGCCAGTTATCATATATCAGAATTACACAGGACATCATGTTAATGATCATTTATTCCTAGCTACTTGAAGAATAATACCCAGTAATTATGGCAAATGTAAGTCAAATAGTAATAGCATACTTTACATAGTATAGTAATTATAAGTTATGTCCATGCATCCGGGACAAGGGCCTTTTATGCTTGGTATTAAATCTGTTCTGCAATTTATTCGTAATATCATCGCTGGGGTTAAAGAAAGGAAGCTTGCCTGTAGAAAGGAAACTTGTCGTCCTTTCACATTTCCAATAAGTCATTTGAAGAAAACACTTCTTTGCATGCCTTGCTAAACCCAATTACCACCAAGACATCATAAACAAATATTCATTGCATTTACAGCTGCTTCTTTATTGCACAATGCAAAATGTATTGTTAAATTTAAACCATTTAAAAGGAGTAAGCGCTCAGATTTCTGCATTCACTTTAAACTTAATTGAAAAAAAATCAAGCATGTGTTGCAATATTTTCTTATTTAGAGACTGCTGCTAAATGAACAATCATATAATACTCTCAAGTATAGCAAATGCCGGACAAAAATGTGTGCATCTCTGGCTTTGATATTTGGTAACATAGAGTTCTACCAGTGGCTTCGGTGGAAAGATGCTAAATAAAAGTTTCATAAAGTTTTAGGATGAAGCGGAACTATTTAAAAATAACTTGATTCTCCTCCTGAATCCCACTCAGTAGAATCAGTTGATGTGAGTCTTCTGAATGCTCAGAACACACTTTGCAGCATTCCATACCACGGCTGCTGTCTTAACTCTCTGAAGCTGATAGATCCGTTAACAATGTACGTCCATAATTCCAGTCTATGGTGGGGGGTGGGGGGGACTTTAACTGGTAATCCAGGAAAGAAATTCTCATAAGAAAATATCCTCCAAGGCCCTTCAAAATTTGATTCCTACCAATCACTGTAGGCCTGTTCAACAAATGACACTCTCAGTGGCATCTCCAGCCATAGTGAAAGAATCTCCCTCCAGCCTTTCTCTGCTGCAAAAGTGACTCTTGTAACAGACACCTCTCCTCTATTTCTTCATCTGGTAAACAACAACCTATCACTCAGGTTTTAGCTTACGTGTCACCTCCTCCAGAAGTCTTCCATGCCCACCTCCATCCCTTAGCCTCACTGATGCGATCTGTTAATATCCTTTACTTTTCCCTGATGGTGATCTGCATCATATTTCATTGCAACTGCTTGTTTATTTTTCTACTAATCCCTTCTCATAGAGGGCAGGTGGTATCCATCATTCCAACTCAACATCAAGCTTCTAGTACCTACCACACAGACTGGCACAAAGCACGAGCTCAGTACATATTTGTTTTATTGATGAATGACCCTAGGTCTAGCTTCTTATGCTGCTGTTCAGAGCAAAGCTTTGGGAGTGGAGGGAGAGAGAAGGGTGAGTTTGCAGGCAGGAGCCAAAATTTATTAAGGTATACTGGGAAAGAGTCTACCCTGGTGCAATTAAGTTTGCTCACTTAATTTTCAAGTAGATTCCTTCTTACCTTCTCTGCTTTCTCTATCCTTCCTTGACTAATTTTATTCATTTTAGCTTCCCAGAACCTTTTTTTTTTTTTTTTTTTTTTTTTGAGATGGAGTCTCACTCTATCGCCAGGCTGGAGCACAGTGGTGTGATCTTGGCTTGCTGCAACCTCCGCCTCCCAGATTCAAAGGATTCTCTTGCCTCAGCCTCCTGAGTAGCTGAGACTACAGGTGCGTGCCACCACACCCGGCTAACTTTTGTATTTTTAGTAGAGACGGGGTTTCACCATCTTGGCCAGGATGGTCTTAATCTCTTGACCTCGTGATCCACCTGCCTCGGCCTCCCACAGAGCTGGGATTACAGGTGTGAGACACCATGCCCAGCCTGGAACCTTTAATATATGTTCATGTTTATTATAAAATTCCATGAAGGGCATTTTCCAACCTTATTGGCTGATGAAATATTTTGTTCTAATTTCAGAAAAATGGTATTCAAGGAACACAATTTGAGAAGTTCTGTCCTGGGTCACCTTTTTTGTGATTTTATATTTTAACCCCTATATCTATAAAATGGGAATACAAATTGTCTGCAATGATGTAATAGGAACAATAAATGTGTTATGAGTCAAAGCATCTATTGATCTCATTGATCTACTGCATGATAAAGACTTGCCTTACACCACTTGAAAGAGAAGCATCTCTTGAATGAAGAAATAGAAAAGATCTGCACAGTAACATCTGCATAATGAATTTCAGTCTTTCTATTTATTTCCAGACCCCATTTATCATCAAATAGTGTTTATTAAGCATGTGGTTCATATGTCTGTGTTAATAAGTAAACAATCTCTGAATTAATAGATAAATGAGTAAATGAAGATCTTCCTATAATTTCTCTCTCTCATCACGTTTTAGAACAAACTTCATAAAAGAAAGTATAACCCAATAGCAAAAACATGGAATCAACCTAAATGCCCATCAATGATAGACTGGATAAAGAAAATGTGATACGGGGCCAGGTACGGTGGCTCACGCCTGTAATCCCAGTACTTTGGGAGGCCAAAGCAGGTGGATCATTTTAGGTCAGGAGTTCGAGGCCAACCTGGCCAACACGGTGAAACCCTGTCTTTACTAAAAATACAAAAATTAGCTGGGTGTTTTTGCTTATGCCTGTAATCACAGCTACTCAGGAGGCTGAGGCAGGAGAATCACTTGAACCTGGGAGGTAGTGGTTGCAGTGAGCTGAGATTGTGCAGTGCACTCCAGCCTGGGCAACAGAAAGAGACTCTGTCTCAAAAAAAAAAAAAAAAAAGAAAGAAAGAAAAGAAAAGAAAGAAAAAGAAAGGAAAAGAAAATCTGGTACATATACACCATGGAATACTGTGCAGCCGTAAAAAGGAACAAGATCATGTCCTTTGCAGGAACACATGTGGAGCTGGAAGCCATTATCCTTAGCAAACTAACACAGGAATGGAAAACCGAATGTCACATGTTGTCGCTTATAAGTGGGAGCTGAATGATGAGAAATCATGGACACATTGGGGGGAACAACACACACTGGTGCCTGTAGGAGAGTAGGGAGTGGGAGGAGGGAGAGCATCAGGAAGCATAGCTAATGGATGCTGGGCTAATGACCTAGGTGGTGGGATAATCTGTGCAGCAAAGCAACATGGCACATTTCCCTACGTAACAAACCCGCACATCCTGCACATGTACCCTTGAACTTAGAATAAAAGTTGGAAATTAAAAAGAAACTGTAACCAAGAGAAGAGTATAATTGAGAAGGCTTCCACATTCCATCTCTTCCCAGTCTTATGTACACATCACTGATGTACATTAACCGAAATGCAGTTAATGAAGAAATTTACTCATTTCCTGTTTTTCCCACCCAGAATTTTCTTTTGAAAATAACACTGCTACTAGCACAACCAAACAATATCATAGTGAGTGGCCAACTTCTGGAATTCTGATATTAGAAGAGCAGAAAAGAAAAAAGAAAGGGTCAGATGAGCTGATGTTATTATGTCCAAGAATAAAAGGTATAACAAGCATAAAATTATGAACCTATAATGTTATTAAGGAATTTTGGAGAATCAAGCGAAATTCTCACGGTCCACACTGAAATGATGGCTTTGTGTTTCGTAATATTTCCATCATCCACTGTGTATGAGGAGACTGAGAAAAACATTTCAGAATTTTTTAACCAGAAGATTATTGCTAACCACTCAGTGGTAAGGATGAAATAATTTTCATGATTGAGGTCAGTTGTGCTCAAATTAAATTTTATAGAATAGAGGAATAGGCCGGGTGCGGTGACTCATGCGTGTAATTCCAACACTTTGGGAGGCCGAGGCAGGCAGATCTCCTGAGGTCAAGAGTTCAAGACCAGCCTGGCCAACATGGCAAAACACCATATATACTAAAAATACAAAATTTAGCCGGACATGGTGGCATGTGCCTGTAGTCCCAGCTACTTGGGAGGCTGAGGTAGGAGAATCACTTAACCCCAGGAGGCAGAGGTTGCAGTGAGCCGAGATTGCACCATTGCCCTCCAGCCTGGATGACAGGGCAAGACTCCATCTCAAAAAAAAAAAAAAAAGAAAGAAAGGAAAAAAAGGAATATAGAGGAATAATTTGAGAATAGAAAGGGCTACAAGACTTTCCATGAGTCTTATATTTGGCAATCGCCAAAATAAATAAAATTAAGTGAAATTAAATTAAATCGAATGGGTACAGCCAGTGTTTTTGACATTGTTACTTTTAAACTTAGCCTATACCCAACATCTAAACATCCGTTTAAAAGATGAAACATGAAGTTAGTCTTGTAAATATGGTCTGTGTATGGTCTGCTACACAGATAGCTAGAAACATCTGGCTGTTTTGGCTATATGATTCCATGGTTAGGCTTTTCCAAAACACAGAGGAGGTTAACAAATTCAGACTCCAAACATCCCAAAGACTATCTAACCACTCTCATTTAATCTGGCTATTTTTATATCTCGTAGGTTCAGCCTTCAACTGGAAATGAAGGAAAAGTTTCATGGGATTTAATTCTTTGTGACTATTCTTTGTAGCTCTGTGAACAGAGTACTTTAGGCTTCATTTGGTTAAGAGATCTGAAAAAAAAATTGACTTCAGGAAAAAAGGGGACTGGTTTATCATAGAATGCATGGAAGGTTTGGAAAGTTAAGCTACAGAGAGAGCAAAGATGCAGGTAGGATTCACATGTAACTGGAACTAAAAACTCAAAAGGTCACCTGTAGTCATGTTGATTTGGTTCTCTCTGCACGTCGACTTGTGTCTAACCCTGCCAACCAGCCTTCCCCACAGAGTGGGAAACATGGGGTCATCTTATTAGTTGTCTGCTGCTATGTAACAAATTCCCACAAACTAAGCAGCATAAAACAATTTTTATCAATAAACCTCAGAGTTCCTGTGGGTTAGAATGACGGCTTGGCTTATCTGGGTCTTCTGCCTGGAACTTCATATGCCTGCAATGAAGCTGTCAACCAGGGCTTGATGCTTATCAGAGGCTTGGCTGGTGAAGTATCTGCTTCCCAGCTCCCTCTGGTCGCTGCTAGAATTCATTTCCTTGTGGTCACTGCATTCATGGAAGCTTGCTTCTCAGTGCCAGGCCATGATGGAGTCTTCTATAATTAATGGAATCACAAGAGTGGCATCCTTCTCCTTTGCCATGCCCATGAAGGTTAGAGTCAAGTCTCAGGTTCTGCTCATGCTCAAAGTGAAGGGATTATGCAAATAAACACCAGAAACAGGAATGTGGGGGTCCCCTTAAAGTTCATCCACCACAGCCACTAACAACCTAGGGATTGTACACATTTTAGCTCTACTACTAGAAAATAATGGTCTCTCTCTCTTCTCTGTCTCTGTCTCTCTCTTTCTGTCTCTCTCTGTCTCTTTCCTTTGGTTCTAGTTTGTCCTGTTTGGAAAATCCTAGGGAAAGATTCTAACTGACCATTACTGGACCAGTCAATGGCAGCCAAGGATGTGCAGTTCCCAAATTAGCGAGGATGACAAGTCGTGGCAAAGTGTGTTTTCCAGGAAATGGGGAATAAGGGTGCAAGTTCCCAAGCCCGAGTTCTCTGAAACCACGTTTACACTATTTTAGAAAACTTGACCCATTATATGGCTTTGTGTGTCTTTGGGGCTTAAAGATCTAGTTTTCTTCACAATTTCAGAATGAGGGAAGAACTTCCTTTTACCTACAAACAGTGTCAGATAGACCACAATCTTTGGTCTTAGGATGCAAAGGGAAATATTTTACTTTTATTTTTAATTTTATTCATTTATTATTTTTGAGACAGGGTCTTGCTCTGTCACTCAGACAGGAGTGCAGTGGTGTCGTCATGGCTCACTGCAGCCTTGACCTCTTGGGCTCAAGCGGTCCTTTCACCTCAGCCTCCCAAGTAGCTGGGACTACAGGCATGTGCCACCACACCAGGCTTTTTTTTTTTTTTTTTTAATTCACAGAGATGATGTCTAGCTATGGTCTTGAACTCCTGAGCTCAAGCAATCCTCCCACCTCAGCCTTCCAAAGTATTGGGATTACAACTGTGAGCTACTGTGTCCAGCCAAGGTAAACATTTTAAATCCAACAAATAAAGTCTGAAATAATTTTTCTATAGTGAAATAAAATAAAATGCCAAACAGGTAGGCCTCCGAGTGTATTTATTCCTGTTTGCCATCATTTGAAATAGAAAAGTATCTACCTACTTTCTTCGTAATAACAAGTTAGATGTAGCCATGCTACAGTAAACTCATGCTGTAGAATTAGAAAACTAGAATTACAAAATATTGCTTAGTTTCTCACATTTGCCATGTCATATGCAAACTGCAAGACTAAAATTCAAGGTTTTTTTTTTAAATGGAGTCTCACTCTATTGTCCAGGCTGGAATGCAGTGGCATGATCTCAGCTCACTGCAACCTTCACTTCCCAGGTTCAAGAGATTCTCCTGCCTCAGCCTCCCGAGTAGTTGGGATTGCAGGCACTGGCCACCAAGCCTGGCTAATTTTTGTGTTTTTAGTCGAGACGAGGTTTCACCATGTTGGTCAGGCTGGTCTCAAACTCCTAACCTCAGG
This sequence comes from Nomascus leucogenys, assembly GCF_006542625.1. Classification (NCBI taxonomy): domain Eukaryota; kingdom Metazoa; phylum Chordata; class Mammalia; order Primates; family Hylobatidae; genus Nomascus; species Nomascus leucogenys. Next base: position 106,597,181 of record NC_044389.1, read on the forward strand.
TGATCCACCCACCTTGGCCTCCCAAAGTGCTGGGATGACAGGCGTGAGCCAGCCACTGCCCCCGGCCCCAAAAATGTTTTATGGTATTTTTTTGGGTCTCCCTGGCCTAACTGGGCCTACACAAAAATAAAATAGTACTGTGAAATTAATAATTAAGGATGGAGAGAGGAAAACATAAATATGATGATATAGAACCCCACCACCTAGGAACCAGTCAAAACCTTCTTTCTGTATTTCAAAACAATGTTATGAAAAACAGTAGCCCAATCTTGACCTTTTTATAATTTTCAGTTAGTCACGTTTAATTTTAGAAATCTAAAGCTACTGAACACCTTTTTCCTAACCTTAATATGTTCAATTTTTATATTTAACATATGAAAAACACTAAAACAAAATTTTACTGAGTTTTTAATAACAGGAAATACCCCCACCACAGCATGTTTGAAATTAAGGTAGCATTTGATAATTCAATAAAGAGGTACAAAATATTTAGATCTGTGTTGCAAACTTTAAGAAACACAATAAAATAGAGTGAAGGATTCCCAGAAGAGCTGTTTTTGTTTGTTTAGGATGTTAAACCAGGAAAGTAAATTGCCAAAGAAGAACAGAAGCATAAATTAGATCAAGAGACAGCTAAGACATCTTTATGGAAAGAGAAAATTGATGAATGTAGCCTGGGAGCAAGAAGATGGAGTTAAAGTGCATAGCTTGTCTTCTATCAAGCAATCCTTAAAGACAATGAACAGTAATGTTCTAAAAAAATGTCACTTCTCAGGATATCCATTTTTATATGCATTTGCCAAGCAAGGGTGAAGTGTGAGGGCAACCCTTTATTGGAGTGGCCCATCTGTCAGATAAAACTAGACTTCCTGGAACCAGGACCTCAAATGTCAACATGATTGACCCAACTCCTAAGGTTTTTAAGTTAACACTCCCCTCGAATTTGATAGTGTGTTTTTTTAGATGAGATAAAAACAAAACAAAACAAACAACAACAACAACCAAAAACCCGTCCTTTGAATATGATAAATCCAGTGAAAATGTATTCTTATCGATTTAGGCATATTCTAAACATCTTTCTTTTTTAACTTTCAAGTTCAGGAGTACAAGGGCAGGTTGTTACATAGGTAAACTTGTGTCATGGAGGTTTGTTGGTACAGATTATTTCATCACCCAGGTATTAACCCTAGTATCCATTAGTTATTTTTCCTGATCCTCCCCCTCCTTCCACCCTCCACCCTCTTAAAGGCCCCAGTGCGTGTTGTTTTCCTCTGTGTGCCCACGTGTTCTTATCATTTAGCTCCTGTGAAAACATGCAGTATTTGGTTTTTTGTTCCTGTGTTGGTTTGCTAAAGATAATGGCTCCAGCTCCATCTATGTCCCTGCAAAGTACATGATCTCATTCTTTTTTATGGCTGTATGGTATTCCATGGTGTATGTGTACCACATATACTTTATTTATCCAGTCTCTCATTGATGGGCATTGGGTTGATTCCATGTCTTTGCTATTGTGAATAGTGCTGCAGTAAACATATGCATGCATGTCTCTTTATAATAGAATGATTTATATTCCTTTGGGCATGGACAACACATAGAGACATAAATTCATATAGAGTAAGCAAATGGTTTAAACAGTTCTCTGGGGGAAAAACCAAACAATCCTCTAATTTGTGTGATGTGAAAATTTAGTTTTGTGGACTTCATGAAGGAGATATAGTAACACAGAAATCTTCACTAACTTTTGATTAATGGCAACTTTAACCATCTCCCAACTGTTAGTCCTATGAAGTTATTATAGTCAGCTTTTAAAATAAAAATAAATGGTGATCTACGATTTAATAAATAACATACTTAAACAATATAATGATGATGACAGTGATGTTGGTAGCTGCTTCTGTCTCCTGACCACCTTCTAAAGAAGCAGCATAGAGAAGGAGATGGAAGCAAACTCTGGAATTCACTATAGAAGTCTGGATGGGAACCCCAGTGATTTAGAGTTAAAATCATTCTTTAAGTCTTAGGCTTTCTTTCATCTGTAACACAAGTGAACATAAAAATAGTACCTAACAGCTACGGGGATTTTCTGAAATAATATGTATAAAGTGCCTAACACAGAGTGAAACTTAATAAGACAAAGTTAGAATTATTACTATGTACCATGTATTCGTTTACTACAGACTTTTTGTTTCTGTCTTGCTTAATCCCCAGAGCAACCCATCCTTTACAGATGAAGGAGACAGATTCATAAAGGAGAGGTAACATACACAAAGCCAGATGGATAAGGAGCAGAGTCAAAATTTAACCTCAAGTCTGTCTACCTTCAGTGTCTGTTGTCACCCACTTAGCAAAATAGGAGAAAAGCCTTTTTTGTTATTGTTGTTTCCCTGCAGGCTGGAGAAAATGGTATTCCAAAGAAAAGAAGGAAAGAAATATTATACTGTATGGTGCTTCTGATAGATGGTTGTAAAGCTAAGTCTGATGTCTGGATCTAGCAAAGAAAATTCCAACCATGAAATCACTCCCTTTCTAGTCTGTTTAACACTGTCCTGCTTTTCTCTAGGACATTAAATTGTGATTCATGTATTCATTCAATAATTGTTAAACATCCCTGCTGGATGCCATCAATATTGGGCTAGGATCCATGTGGATGCAGTCTGACAGAGGATGTCGACTTGTCTGTAAACTACAGGCATAAATTCCAAATTGACAGAGGAAGCAGAAAAGCTTCAAGAATGAATATTAGGTTGGTGCAAAGGTAATTGCAGTTTTCACCATTCAAATTAATAGCAAAAACAGCAATTACTTTTGCACCAACAATATAATTAAATTGAATTAGAAATCAGAGTAGCAGTTCAACCAGAGAGAGAGGTGCCACCTAACAAATTCTTGAGACACGTTATGTAATAGATAAAAACAAACAAACAGTTCAAGACCCATGAGGCAATTTATGATAGAAACTGAAAGTTTCTCAGCCAATATCAATGCATTGATATTAGAAATGCAAAAAAGAGATGAATAAAGAAGTATCTTCTTCATAAAATAATACGCAACATTGTTTTACTAGTCAATAAACTTTCATGTCCATGCCCTAAAAATATACCCATCAAAATAGATATTACCAGACAGACAATGACCAACTATAGTTACAGAATTGGAAACCTATTACAAAAACCTTAAATGTATATGCATCTTTTGTATTTTGAGAATAGAGGACTGTATTTCTGCTAGCAAAAGAAGTCCTATATATATGCATGCTATTGGATAATCATCAGGATGGCATATATGTTGAATTAGATTGATTGACAGTCTAGTGCTAATTTGGTTTAGCACCTTTTCCCAATGATATTACAATGTGTCTCCTTGTATAAGAGTCATATATTAGTCATAATAGCAAACTATAAGGTACATAGAATGCAGGGCTCCCTACTTGGGTTCCCTTTTTTACCGTCTCTCTTTCCAGCAGCTGTGATTGCCCCAGACTCAGCTCTGGTTCTTCAAGCCAGAAAGTGCACGAGTTTTCCATTGAGTTCTAACAAGTCAGCAGTACAGCATGTCTTAGACAAGCCCGCCAGCAGCCTCAAAGCCATAAAAACAAGAAACTCACACCTCACTGTTCCCTTCGCCTAGTGTCAGCTTGCCTCCTGGATCCACCTGCTCTGGGCCTCTTTCCAAATGCCCTCATATAGGCTTTTTTTTCCCTTTATGTTTTATCCAGAATATATAGTTATCTGTGAGAGGGTTAATCCAATTGGAGCTCACTCAGCTGTAAACAAAAGAGGAACTCCCAACTTGACAGTAATAAAGTGAAAATTGCACTATTAGTATCATTTAAAGACTATCAAAGTAAAGACTCTCTCCACATTTTTTAAATTTTTTTTACTGTAAAGGAAATACATTCTTCCACTACAGAGTTTCTGTAGAAAGTTCAAAGATCTTCAAAAATAAGACAATCATTTTTGTAATTTCAGACTGATTTGTTTTAAAAACCCAGTAACTACAAACTTTGGGTGATAATTACTATGGCTAATTTAGGCATTGTGAAAGAGTCTTAGGTGACATCTATTACAAATATCTTTCGAGGATAAACCAGAATGCAGGGAGTTCTAATCATCTCATTTGCCTAATCAGCTTACCAGTGAAGAAGTTGGCCATCAAGAAATACCTACCAGTATAAGGAGGTTTTGAGATCATGAAACATGTATGTATATATATACATATATTATAGACTTTATAATCTAAGATTGACATGTTTGATATTGAAATTAAGAATTGAAAGATAGATGCTGAAAAGGAGATGCAAGAGGAAGAATAAATTAAAAATGTTGTCGAGCTATTTTTTTGTTGTTGTTGCTAACTTTGGAACACTTCAACCAGTCTCAATTTAGCTTTGTCTTAGTAGTTGTGGTACTAAACAGAATTACAGCATTCTAAAACTTGCCTTATATCTGATAGGAAATACGACCTCATGCATGAAATTTTATCTCTTTTTGTAAAACAAACCTAATTTTAAATTATTTAGAATTATTCTTCATCAGTCCATAAAGCCCAGTAAAATGGCATGTTATTTAATTATAATCAGTGATTGTATTTTTCACTACAAATAAATCTAGGCCCATAATAAAGATAGATGTACTAGTACTGTTTGCACACAGGGGATATAGTGAAGCACCTATTTTTACCTCCTAAGTCATTGGAAATGTCATTTAAGAAACAAACCTTAAAATTTAAATTTAATGAATCAATAAAAATTTACAAAGTTACCTTAAAAAGATAAAATTAACTCTAAGCCAGCAAGATTGGATAGTAAGAGGATGATATATATTAACATGGCGATAGAAATAATGCATGGACAGAAAGATGTTACTCACTCCTGAAGTAAAAAAAAAGGAATCATAAAAGCAGACCTTAGCAAGCCAGGTGTAGCTGTTGTCCCAGCTACAGTCCCTCCAGACTGACGTGGGAAGATCACTTGAGCTCAGGAGTTCAAGTCCAGCCTGGTCAACGTAGCAAGATTAAAAAAAAAAAAAAAATCTTAGCAATGCCCACTCAAACAGCATGACGTTTTCAACAAGGAAAAGATATAATTTAATTTCAAAAATACTGCATTTTAGAAAAACTATATTTGGCAGCCCAAGGTGATGTCAGGTATATTCCTACTGGAAAAAGGATATACCTAAAAATCTCATTTATTCATTTACTCATCCATTTATTTTACAGTCTTCTACTGAGGACCAAGAAAATTCCAGGAACTGGGAAAGACAGTGATAATATGGTGGAGAGGTCAACAGACAGAACCCACATCATTAAGCTTTCACTTTAATTGGAGTGATAAGCAATAATTGAATATTCACACCTAGAATATAATTAGTTAGTGGTCATTTCTAGGAAAGAAATGTTGAGGATATTACAAAAATTTCAAGAAATAGGCTTATGGTGGGTTGGAAACATACCCCAAGATCACACTATTGTAGATTGGTGGGGTGGGATTTGATCCCAAGCATTCTGGATCTGGAGCCCGTATATGTAAATTACATACGTGTTAGCAAAGCAAATATGCATAGATTGTAACTTTAACCTGTTTCTAGATAGGTCTTTTGGTTTTCAAAATAAATCTAGCTATTGGGCCAGCTCTTTCAGGGTTATCTAGTCTCTGGTCCTTTACCCATACCATTGATTTAAATCTTCCTTTCCATAAACAAATCTTGGAAACCAGGTTTGAATTCTGTTACTGTGGCCATGCTGGTTCATGACCTAGCCTTGATACTATAATGCAGAAGGTCCATATTGAAGGGTTTACATTCATAAAGTGTTTTCTCTATAGTGGTTTGTATTTCTGCATACCGATTCCAATATTATAAAGGCCAGGGGAAGGGAGTTCAATTGCACAGTACATTGGAATGAGTAAAAACAATATATTCTAAAAAATGCAGCACACATTGTTGCTTTTCATTCCATGTGTGGAATTGTGATACTAAAATGATTCTCTAAAAAATTCGAAGGGAATGAAGCCCATTGAGTTTCTTAAGAAAAGGACAATCCTTCAAGATTCACTGAAGTCTGATGTATGACAAGCTTCATTTCAAACGTGCTTTAAAAACATGATGTAACTCTAACAAGTCAGACTTTGTAACTTGGCAGAAACCAAGTTTTTGAAATGTATTTATGTATGTGTTGGGTGTAAACTGTTATTGTACTGGAAAACTTCTTGAAAGGGATTTTCATAAGTCTCATCTTGTCTCTCTCAAGTGGCTGTTAAAAATAGAGTTTATTGGCAACTATTTTTTTCTGTTGTTAGAGAAGGATTAGCTTAATCCTGGTGAAATATCTCAGCATTTTACTATATTCAGTTTTATACAACTAAATCTTTTATTATGCACAATGCTAAAATAACTTCATGTATCCTAAGTGAATCAAAAGTTATACATTTGTCAAGTCTGTTTTTACAGACCTGTGAAAACCAAAACACTCTTCTCTAAAAGAGATCATTCTTTGCTTTCCTACATACATCTAAATTATTTTAATTTTGGAGTAATGCTTATTTCTTTTTTCCTATAAAATGTTGGAAACTTCCTCTATGTTCTTAATATAGTTTGATAGGATCAGTCAAGCAAACATTCTGATCTTCACTAAAGTATGCAATTTATGAAACTATTTTACTTGAAAATAACCCTATTTAGATTTAGGACATTTATTTCTACTACTACTGTTCTTTCCCATTATACAAAGTCCATTTATGGCTTTTTGTCCCTCAACCCCAAATCTGGGCCAGTCCAAAGCCAAGATAAAAAGGCAAAATGTGTGCTAATGCCCCATCAACCCGTTCATTTTCCTTTTTTTTCCTTCTCTGGTTTTTCATCTATTAATTTTTCCTTCTCATTTTCAAATATCGACTGCCCTTCCAAGAACAAAACATGAAATCTAAAATAATCTATCTTTGTCACTATTAGAACAATTTGAATTTAGGCCCATGTGGTCCCTCTCACTGAAGTATTTATCTTTTTCTTTTTCTTTCTGTTTTTTTTTTTTGAAACGGAGTCTCGCTCTGTCGCCCAGGCTGGACTGGACTGCAGTTGTGTGATCTCAGCTCACTGCAACCTCTGCCTCCCAGGTTCAAGCAATTCTCTTGCCTCAGCCTCCTGAGTGGTTAAGATTATAGGCTCTTGCCAACACTCCTGGCTAATTTTTGTATTTATAGTAGAGACAGGATTTCACCATCTTAGTCAGGCTGGTCTCGAGCTCCTGACCTCAGGTAATCCACTTGCCTCGGCCTCCCAAAGTGCTGGGATTACAGGTGTGAGCCACCACTCCCAGCTGGAAGTATTTATCTTTTAAACCTCATCTCTACTTTTGAAAAAAGAAAGTGTGTTCTTGTTAAAGAATTTTGAAGAATCATTTATTATGCATGTAGCAGCATGCACCTGGTAGCTCCGTGATCTGGAGCTTCCAAGGTCAGTGACACAGAGAACAGGAGAGATGGAGTAGTCACAGCAGCTCTTAACTGCCTCCAAAGTCATTCCTTGCCTTCCCACTCCATTGGCCAGGCCCAGACACATGCCTCATCCTGATGATAAGGGCAGTGGGAAATGGGGGCCACATGTGGCTGGTTACTATCTCAGCTCCTTTGACTACTCTTTGATCCTTTCTTCCTATGCATAACATGCCCATCACTTCCCTGAAAGAGATAACCCCAAATCCTGACCATTCACAGCACCCAGCTCAAAATCTAGACATTGCTCAATGGTGTCTTCATCAAACCTAGACATGACTCTTCTTGATCTGGAAATGTATGAACTAAAACAAACATGCTCTCCCCAAACTCTCACACTTGAAAGCCTGTGGAGAAATGATGCCAGGAAAACCACAATGGACACTGTCATTTAGAAAGGGGAAAAGCAGAATATAGAAGGCAGCTGCAGTCCACAGTCACAGCTCATGGCAATTCTGAGATGCTACTGGAAGAACATTGTAAGGCCTCCTGCTCTGAGGGTTCAAAAAGTGCCTCAATTACTTTCCTTGCTGCTTCCCAGGCTCCGCTGTGTGGGCGCTCCCTTCTCGTCCATTTCAACTTGGCCGCATATGAAGCGAGCACTGAAGAACATGCCCTCTCTGAAGGCTGATCAGCTTTTTCTGCATACTTCCAACTTATGGGATTTTGAGGACACAAGAGTTGTTTTCAGTTTCATCAAAGGTTATTTGGGCCAGGCACCACTGGCTCATGACTGGAATCCCAACACTTTGGGAGGCTGAGGCAGGAAGATCACTTGAACCTAAGAGCTCAAGACCAGCCTGGGCAAAATAGTGAGACCTCATCTCTATAACAAAATGAAGCAGAAAATGAGCTGGGCATGATGGCATGCACCTGCAGTCCCAGCTACTCAGGAGACAGAGGTGGGAGGATCATTTGTGCTCGGGAATTCAAGGCTGCAGTGAGCTGAGATTGTGCCACTGCACTGCAGCCTGGGCGACAGAGCGAGACCCCATCTCTAAAAATACATAAATAAAAAGTTAAAATAATAATAATTTTAAACGTTGTTTTATCCAGGCTCAATGTTTTTGGCAATTCATTTTTCTCCAAAACTAAGTACGTTTATGATCTTCTTAGATATGGAAGCACGTGACTGCCGGCACAAAATGTTTGGTGAGTAGTGACTGCCTACCACAGTTAGGCATAAGTTTAATCCTCCCAATAGCCCTGACGTTAAAGCATTGCCATATTGACCATTTTAGAGATGAGGAATGTAGGAACAGTTACTTTGAGAGGAAGAGTATCCTTCTTATAACACCTCAAAATACACCAGGTAGGTAATGCTGACCTTGCCAATATGATGTTATTTTTTATATACATTGGTGTGTTGGATTGGTCTACAGAGGTAACTACAGAGGCAGTGAGACATGAAATTTGAAAACTGAACTCTTTCCCAAAAATGCAGTTCTTGCAATGGTCACTATGTGTATGTCATACACATGATTTTTGTTTGTTTAACTCCACATTCATTAGGCTTTTTGTCGGTTTCTTTGTTTGTAGGCCAATCATTGAGATGTTATATTTTTGTCAGCTAGGTGCCTGTCTCTCTGATTTGGGGCTCACCAGGAGAGACTGGATAGCATTTACTTGTTAAAACACTTAAAACCTTGCATTGCACAATTTAAATTTAATAAGAACCTTTTGCTGATAATGAGAAGCATAACTTTTAAATCTTTATTCTTGGTTGTCTCTATGGCCTAATCGTGCAGGCACAGTTGAATGTAGGTAACATCTACTTGTTCTGATTTCTCATCAAGAGCTGTACAGAGCTTATGCCGTGGGACTGACGTTTCCAGGTTACGGCTGAAAAGCATCGTCAAGGCTTTTAGCTTTGTCTGATTCTACAGGGCACATGTGCCACCTTTCCTTGGAGTATAATTTTGCTTTAGAAATGCATTGCATTCAAGACACCTTAGAAATACTGATTTAAATCCTGTCCTGCCAACGCTCTTTGGAGGATACGGTTACATCTCTGAGTTCCCTACATGAAAGCTCTACTTGCTTTCAGCGAGTTTTTTGGGGTTTTGTTTGTTTGTTCGTTTTCCTTTAAGCACTGGGGTACATGTGCACAACGTGCAGGTTTGTTACATAGGTATACACGTGCCATGGTGGTTTCCTGCACCCATCAACTTATCATTTACATTAGGTATTTCTCCTAATGCTATCTCTCCCCCAGCTTCTCACCTCCTGACACACCCTGGTGTGTGATATTTCCCTCCCTGTGTCCATGTGTTCTCGTTGTTCAACTCCCACTTATGAGTGAAAACATGTCGTATTTGGTTTTCTCTGCTTGTGTTACTTTGTTGAGAATGATAGTTTCCAGTTTCATCCATGTCCCTGCAAAGCAGATGAACTCATCCTTTTTTTATGGCTGCATAGTATTCTGTGGTGTGTATGTGCCATATTTTCTTCATCCAGTCTATCATTGATGGGCATTTGGGTTGGTTCTAAGACTTTGCTATTGTGAACAGTGCTGCAATAAACATATGGGTGCCTGTGTCTTTATAGTAGAATGATTTATAATCCTTTGGGTATATACCCAGTAACGGGATTGAGAAATGCAAATGAAAACCACAGTGAGATACCACCTCATGCCAGTTAGAATGGCAATCATTAGAAAGTCAGGAAACAACAGATGCTGGAGTGGATGTGGAGAAATAGGAATGCTTTCACACTGTTGGTGGGAGTGTAAATTAGTTCCAGTGAGTTTTATAGTAATATAACCCTTGAAAATTCCCACCACTTCTCCTCCTGCTCCTTCTCTCCCTCCTTTTCTCCTCTCCCTCCTCCTTATTTTTAAAAATTTGATTGATACTGAAGATCTCAGACATTTCCAAAAGCAGACTATCTCTGACTTGGGACAAAAGGTGGCAGGGCCAGGGTTCAGAGGGTGTAAGTGAGGCACTTGCTAGGGGCATGCAATTTATTACCAAAAATACTCGATAATCCAGTTAGGAACTACGTAAATGCAATATATTTTAAAAATAATAATTAAAGTAAGACCCCCATGATGAACAAAATACCAAATTTTAGAGTAAATATGTGTTGTTGTTTGTTTGCTTTACAATCTCACATTACTGTGACACAAGAAGAGTCACCTCCAATTAACCCTGGCCTCATGGCCAAAGAGGCCATCAGGGTCCCACTAGTGGGTTTATGGAAGTTGACAAAGGAAGAGCCAGGAGCTTGGGCAAATGGGGCTTTCTAGATATCAGGTTTTTTACTGTAGAACTTATATTACTGTTTTTATTTGTTTCAAAATATAAGAGGATATTTTAATAAGTCCATTTGCTCAGGCTCTGATACAGCTTGACCAGGCACTGAACAATGGCCGCCTCCTTGTCTTCTTGCATTAGAGCGACTGGTCACCCATTTAGCCCTTTCCCCAACTTTAGTTTCTCACTCATCAAAACTATTCAGACTCCTCTTCCAGCCAAATCTCCAGCTCTTTTCAGAGTGAAGGTTCAAGTGATTCTGGGGTTTAGATGCAGAAACACTCAGCAAAGACTCAAAAGAAATGAGGACTTGAGATAGGAGATATTCGCAGCTGAAATCAGATCAAAAGGAGTTATTTTCATGAAACTCAGGACTACTAAATTTCTATGTCTATTTCAGCACATTATATACAAAGTAAAATTGCTGTGGGCCACACTGGAGTGTCGCCTGCTGTTTATCTGCATTGCTTCCCTGAGAGAGTGCTTTCCTGGTCCCAATCTACTCACTGATTTACAAATGGAATGTATGGGGACAGCTCTGTACACTGAAGGCTGCCTGTTCTTATTTAGGAAAACTGTTTCTTGCCAAAACCTAGAAAAAATGCAAAAAATAAACAATACAAAAGTTAAATTAATCGAATAGGAGACCAGCTTACAATACAAAATAAGCAACAACTTAGCATAAGTTGAAGTTTTAGATATTTCTTGCTTGATTGATTAAAATGACAATGATCTCAGTATACCAAGAGCATTGAATTTGTCATACGCAGTATCCTAAAAATATCTTTATGGTTCTAAGTAGGGATACAAGCAATTGATAAGAAAATTATGGAAGTGGGCCAATTGGAATGGCTATATATATTTATTAAATGAGATCACATATACTAAAATGCCCTCTGAATATTCCAATGTAAACAACATCATGATAGCCAATAAAATCAGTTTCATTTCTCTGATTAATTCAAGACATACTTTGATCTTTGTGTATTGACCAGTTGTTTGAATATTTTCATAACCAATTATTTCTTTTTAACAGAATATATAAACTATAATCTATTCAATGATGCTGGGGAGATGTTTTTGAACTATTTCCCTTGGTACGTTTGCATCTTCAATTCGTTAAATTCTTTGACTTTGTTCTCTTTGGAGCATTCTGTTTCACTAGGTTTCATAAATGTTTTCTAATTTCTGAGAGAAAGGTTCTTGCACACCCAGGGTTCTCATTAATTGTTCTCATTTTGCTTAGTGTGTTTCTATCAGGATAAATGAGGATAGAGTAAAATGTGTTTCCACTGCTCAACAAAATCCCTGATAAGGAGAAACTTTTGTGGTAAACTCACACCTTGTTCCACACATTCATTAAACTGTCTACTGATAGCTATTTTGCATTAACATATGTCACCAAAGACTAATTCAACAGTCTCTTAACCAGAACAAGCCTCCATTTACAGAATCAACATTACCCTTTCCTCAGTGGGAGTTTGTAAGCTGCTAAAGACTCATAGTAATTGACATGAGTCTATACATCAAGTCTAAATAGACACAGAGTAAATTGCATAGCGTTTGGTGAAATATGTTACTCAGGATTCCTTTTCCAAACTGTAATGACTGTAATTCAATTAGGCTTATTGCCTGTTATTCAAGATGATACTACTGTAAAATTGGTCCTTTTTTATTACAAACTTCAGAGTTAAAGAATCTGCTTTTTTTCTTAAAGAAGCCCTCTGTTATAGGAACAGGATTTCATATATTTAAAAACTTTCTCCCTTGTTTATTTTATCACTGGGGTCAGATAAAGGAGCGAGAGTCAGAATTAGTCTCTTGACCTTGGATGGGGGAAGTGAAGAGAGAGAGAAACCCCAGAGGAAATTCACTGTGGATTTATTTGTATTTCCCTAGTGCAGAAATTACAGGAAGATTAGCAGTGTTAAGAGAACTTGTGGAAAGAGAAGTGGTCGTATTTGTAGTACTACTTTTATTCCAAAAATGCACAAGTAATCCTGAAATGTTTTGGTACAGGGTATTTAAAGTAGCCTTTGAATCAAATATTTTCAATCTCAAAGTTTTTCACCATTAAAAAAAAAAAACTTTTCCCAGGCTGAGCTAACCAAAAGGAGTTTATGTATAGTTCCCTTATCTAACTGTGAAAAATATCTACATATGTGGTCTATTTTTAGATTAAAAAACAATTATACAGGTTCAAGGAATTTTCATGCAACTTAAAAAAAAGAATCAGATCTGAGTAGATATGATTCACAGGATGGGTTGGTGTTATCTCTGTAACTGTAGACAAATTACTAAAACTCTGTCTTGTACATCAGAGGATTTTTGTAAATGAGTTAGTACAGATAAAGTACTTAGGATAGTCCCTGGTACATTGCAGGTATCAAAACAAAGTTAGCCACTTTACTCTTATTATTATTACCATTATGATTATTACTATTTGGAATAACATTGAAAGTTTGTCTATCCTATGAAGTCTACTTCAGTTTTCATCTCCATAGAACTCTCAATGATAGTGGATTATTTTCCATTAATTTGGTGACCATAGTATACAATTTAACACATGATTATATAGCTAATTCTCTAACTATAACGTCTTAACCTGTGAAAATCTCATAGATGTAAACAGACTGCAGCTTCTTCTACTTAGCAGTGGAAGCTCTGGGAATGCCCCCTCGAACTTCCCAAAGCTGGGAATGCTCTTCTGGGTATGCACACAGACATATGCATGCACCACTGTGTGTACCCCTAACTAATGTGCTTAACGTAGAGAAGTTGAGATGATGCCTTGTGCTTTTACTATCCCTTACAGTGCATAGTGACCATTAAAGCCTTAAGAAATATCACATTCAGTTTAGATTTGACAACATTAGGACCAACACTATTAGTGCATATCATTACAGGATCTTGTCATTTAGACCTAATGTATGAATTTATACAAAACACTTAGAATATTAAAGAATAAATGTCTTGGGAGGCCAAGGCAGGTGGATCAGGAGTTCGAGACTAGCCTGACCAACATAAAGACACTCTGTCTCTACTAAAAATACAAAATTATCCGGGCATTGTGGAGCATGCCTGTAATCCCAGTTATTCTGGAGGCTGAGTCAGGAGAATCGCTTGAACATGGGAGGCAGAGTCAGGAGAATCGCTCGAACATGGGAGGCAGAGGTTGTGGTGAGCCGAGATTGCACCATTGGACTCCAGCGTGGGTAACAAGAGCAAAACTCTGTCTTAAAAAAAAAATCGAGGAAGGGGAAGAGGAAGAAGGAGAAGGAGAAGGAGAAGGGGAAGGGGAAGAGGAAGAGGAAGAAGAAGAAAGAAGAAAGAAGAGAAGAGGAAGAAGAAGAAGAAGAAAGAAGGAAGAAGAAGAAAGAAGAAGAAGAAAGAAGAAGAAGAAAGAAGGAAGAAGAAGAAGGAAGAAGGAAGAAGAAGAAAAGAAGAAGAAGAAGAAGAAGAAGAAGAAGAAGAAGAAATGTCAAGAGCAATAGTCTGTCTTCCAAAATTGCTTAGGAATGTCCACATTGTCCACATGTCACCTTGTCATTATTACTACTGAGCAATGGAAGCCTTAAACTGTCTGTTGCTGAAATATTCTGATATTCCTATTATTTGGGTTTCTCTAACATAGTATGCAGTTGACTTAGCTCAAGTCACTTATTCTGAAGTTGCCATGAACTCAAATGGAATGGAATTTCACACTGAACCAAAGAGCCCCATCGTAGCTGCCCCTTGACATTTGCACTGTGTATACAAACACTTTTTAGTTCTATTTTCATGGCAAAAATCAGTCAACTTCACATGGCACTTCAGTCATCTTGTTAAAAGTGATACATTAAATTAGTTTGTTGAATTTATCGGATGTCAATCAATTTGACTTGTTTCTTTATCTTCACCACAGTAAATAAACCAATTCTTTTTCCTTTCGACCACCCTTCCCTTCTGCTCCCCTAACCCCAGCTGACATCACCAGGCACAGGCATCAGGTTTGGAAAAACTTGGGCTGCGATTATTCATCTACCACTCACTAGCTCTGTTTTCTGAAACAGATTTGTTAATATTTGCTTCACAGATTGGTTGAGTATTCGGTGAGATACAGAACGTCAAGCACATACCACAGTACCTAACATGTTACAAGCCTCCATGACCAAGAAAAGAAATTGCTTTCAAACTTGAAAAAAGTAA